>NW_027069932.1:566179-616219 GCF_002906115.3 Quercus suber | reverse complement strand
TCTAAGAATCCAATCCTATATAAAATTCACTAGAACAAATTGTTACAATAGTCTATATACAAATCCTTTAAATAGCTAGACTCTCTATTGTAATTTGTAACTTCAATAAATGCCCTTCTTTCCTTTCTATTACAATAATCCCAAAACCTCTTGAATCATTTTTTATGCATCTTCTCTATGAACAACAACCCTTAGACGCTATGTTTGTCACATAGAATTAGCTAACATCTAAAACCTAATGCTGACAAGGAAATTGCATAATGAAAATGGGTTTCAACAATTTGCTCAACATATATATATATATATATATATTTTTATTTGAATTATGTGTATATATTTATTTGATTATTCATATAGAAATTTAAACTGATCAAAAAACAAAAAAGAAATTTAAAGATCATGTACTAGTTTGTGATTGTGCGTTTGAAAGTGTGCACAAACTGTTTGGAAACCGTGTAATTGAAGACAGACTTAACAAAGAAAAAAGGAAATCGATAATATAAGTTTAATTTGGTTCAAATGTAAAGACTCGAGTAGAAATTAACAACTTAATAGACCTAAAGTCTAAGTCATCAAATACTTACAATAACAAAAATCCATTTCACACTTTGAAACATCTCCAAAAATATTCCCAAGTAGCTCCAGTTATGTTGAGTTCACCTTGGAGCTCATCTACAACTTCTTCCATATATATAGCTCTAGAGGACTGTCACCTTTGTTATGAAGAAATGTTCCTCGTACTTTCATTAAATGATGCCATTGTGCCAAAAATATAAATTATAAAACTTCACAAAAAAAGAAAATGAAAAAGAAGAAGAGAATCAAATCAGCAAGGAATTAATTTGAGCACTTAGATTGATGTAATCTTTTTGTCTTTTCTCTAATTTGTTATTTATTATGTTTTATTTAATTATTTTCTTTCCCAAACTCATTGCTAACATGATTTCCCCCCCCCTAAACATCACCATACTAACATTTTGATTCTCAATGGGTGATGCACTCAAGAGACTTTATCTTTTATGGTTAATTTGGTACAGTTTTTGGAATACGTCATTTGTATAAAATTGTCCCTTAATAAAATATACTATTTGAAAAATAATTGAGGATTTAGTAAAATCTATGGGAAAAAAAATACAATTCAATTAATTGAGTTTTTTCATAACATTAGTTAAAAAAAAAAAAAAAGTTCCGGTTTAAGGACAAATTATTAAAAAGGAAATAATTATTGTTTAATAATTTTTCTTCACTTCATTTTAAAATTCATTTTAGAAAAATATTTATATAAATAAATAACTCATGTATGCTGGCAAAATTTGCTGAACATCATTTTTTTAGAAAAATATTAGATAAATAACATGTGGCTAAAAGTATTTAGTAAGTTGGACTGTTGTTGATACTCGTTTTCGCGACATATTTCATACAAGCCTGATTCAACTAAGCCCAACTTCTTTGTGGGCTCAATTTATGTATTATATTTTATTTATTCTTTTAAGCATGGCCCAAGCCCGTGCGACATATCGGGGAAACTGAGAAAGTGTGGTTTGGAGGGTATGGGTCGGTTCCTTTCGGACCTTTTACATGAGCCGAGCTCATGCATGCTACCAAGTGGGCAAGGGACACTAGTAGCACCTCAGGCTCATAGAGGAGGTCTTGTATCCAAAATTTCTACCCCAAGACAGCTTTTATGCTCTGTGTGACTGTGGCCCAAAGTTTCTGTCCGAACCTTTTTTATTCCTTTAAAAATGGTTGGCTCTCATTGGCCAACTTTAGCTGCTAGCTCTCATCTAGTTAAGCTTCCTAATAGTCTGAAACAACTGAAAATGAGGAGCCAATGAGAGTTTAGTCAAGCTTTCCCTTAATGATGATAAAAGTAATCCTTCCTTTTATCCAAACAAAAGCAACCCTAAAAATCACTCCTTGTTTAACACCTTGGGGTCCAAAGCCTTTTCTATTGACCAAAAACTAGTTACTTAGAGCACCCCAAACTCAATATAAATTCCACAATCAGTTTCAAAAGAGGGGGAGGTTTTGACACTAAGAGCAACACCCCATGCTCAATACAAAAGTCTTTCTTCAACTAAAAAAACAACCAACCACGTTCTACCTAGAAAGCTGAAACTTTAGAGCAAAAACCCACTCAGTCAGTCAACAATCTCACAAATCCGAACCTTAGGGTGGAAATATGGGTACGGGGGAGCCTTCCCTCTCTTCCTCACGACCTCCCTCGATTCCCTCTTCTGTGTGACTATGAGTCGAAATTTCAGACTTGTTATGTTGTTATGCTTTTTCTGCACTTTGGTTGTTAGCATTTTGATTCTCTCTTGTCAAAGCACCATTAGCCTTTGTTTTTTATACATTGTGAATTTTGGGCTTGATTCTCCATAAACAAACACTTCTAAAGAACCCAAGGGGAGATTTGGGCCGTTTTCGCATTTTTGGCCCTTGTCACAAAACGTCCCCGACAACTGTTTTTGGAACTTGAGTTTTAACCCAAAATCGAGTTTACCCTTGCAGTCATCTGACCTGGATTAAAAAAAAAAAAAAAAAAAAAAAAAAAAAAGGTGGAACTTGAGTCTACCAAGCTCAAGTTCTAGTTGAAACTCGAATTTGGGTAACTTGAGTTCATCTTCTATTTTTTTCCCCACTTGGAACTCGAGTCTACCAAACTTGAGTTCCTTGCAAGTAAATTATTTTTAAAATGGAACTCAAGTTTACTAAACTAGAGTTAGTGATTTTTCCATTAAAGAGGTTATATACA
Organism: Quercus suber; assembly: GCF_002906115.3. Taxonomy (NCBI): domain Eukaryota; kingdom Viridiplantae; phylum Streptophyta; class Magnoliopsida; order Fagales; family Fagaceae; genus Quercus; species Quercus suber. Next base: position 613,461 of record NW_027069932.1, on the reverse strand, counting down.
TATATATATATATATATATATATATATATGAGAAACAAAGAGGTTTTATATTAGTTTTCCATTTCATTATCAATTCTGAGCGCCTTTTATTGCTTTCATTATAATTGTGTTTTAGATTTTGATGGGAAATATAGACCCCGGTTGATAGAATTAACAAGTTTTAAACCCAAGTTGTTAATTAGATTTATTATGAATAAAACTTGTTAAAACAAACAAACATCAATATCATGTCAAAATCATGCAGCGGAAAAAATAAATAAGACAAGATATGATGACCTAGGAAAACCAATGAAACCAACTAGTTTCACAGTAAAAAACTTAGGGGGGAAACCTTCCCAAAAAGCAATCCACTAAAGTAAAGAGGAGTTTCAGATCTAGTACAAAACATTTGTCCCTAGACTCTACAATCCTCGTAGATGAACTCACAGTAGAAATATTTTACCGCTTTAGAACCTCTGAACTCTTCAATATATGAACGCCACCCTTTTTGTTACACGGATCCCAATACGTGAATAACTCCTTTGCACGAATCCTAATACGTGACTCACTCACCAACTTAAGGAAGAAGAATGTTAGATGCAAAGTTCTTTACTTCATCAACAATGAAAATCAAAAAGCACTTGGTTACAAAACCCTAAGGCGCAAAGACACAATAACTTCTTTCAGAGAGAATAAAACATTTGTCACCTTTTGTATATGTTCTCCTTGTATTTTCTTCTGTGACGGCCTCTAAAATTAGCCTGATATAGGTCTAGGGTTGTGAGAAAAGAAACCCTACACAAATACAAAAGCCTGGCCCAAAAACAGAAATCTGAATTCCCGTAATCTCAACAGATAGCAGCTATGGAGCAGGTGTCGAGATTTAATAAATCTTGACAGATAGTAGCTATCGAGGAGGTGTCCAGAAGGTGTTGAGGGAACAGAAATTTTCTCGGTCGATCGACCAGCTATCGAGAAGCTATCGAGATTGCGATAAGCATCAATTGAAGAGCTCGATAGATCTAAGTTGTGTTTAATACTTGAAGGAACATGTTGTTCAAGTCTAATATTAAAGCCATGAAGATTGGACCAAAAAACAAGTGAAGTGCGTTTTGTCAAAGGATTAGCCAACTACATAAAATAGTGACATATGTTCCTAACAAGTGAAACACATATGTCCTAACAGTCTCCCCCTTTGGCAATCCATGACAAAACCACAACAAACAAATGAACATATGAGAGAAATCATAAATCACTCAACTCATATTCACTTGTTGAATACAATAAAATCTATCCTAACACAAACTCTTGAAAAACTTTGCAAGAAACGAATTTATGGCAAGTAGACTTTGACAACCTGTATTTCTGAAACACTTAAACAAAACTAATCACGGCATCTTAGTGTAAAATAGAAATAATAGATTGCATACAAATATAAGAAACATGTGTATGAAGAAAGAAAAGAAATAACACATGTAAAGGTAGGTGAAAGAAACATACATCAACATATAAAGAAGATAAGCATAATGTATGTAAACAATGGTCACAAGACCCAAGGTACAAGAAGAAGGAAGTAAGCACTCTCCCTAACAAGATGAAACACATCTCCCCCCTTACAAAGGAATGTATTTCTCCCCTAACTTGTAGAATCTTAAATAGAAACCACAAAGCCCCCACAATTTCTTCACCTTACATGTAGAATCTTCAAAAAGAAACCACATATTCTCCCCCTTTTTGTCATGATTGAAAAAATGTACAAGAAGCTAGAAAGCTTCACCCGAGAAACATAAAGATGATCAAGGGGGCACAAAGAATCCATATAAATACAAGAAAGTAATGAAACAAGGTGCTATGGATGACAAGATAAAAGAAGGATGCAAAACATGTGAAAAACACATGGATCCAAAACACACACACACACACTAAACAGGTCTAACAAATTTTATATTTTAAAAACAAGTCAAGACAATTTAGTGAGTATACAATAGCACATGTAAACACTTGTGATGGCCAAATCACATTGTACCTGCACATGTATCAATAATAGCAAAGAATATTGCGTGTTGTGTGTGAAAAACATAGCAAGATTGCATATGTGTATACAAGTTATTACGATCTAATATATAAGAAAATAATTTTAGCTCACACACAATCATAACTGTTTGATGGGGACTATCACTTTTGAGGTACATCCTCTATCACTTTTGAGGTACATCCTATAACTCGCACATCTCCTAGAAAACACGCTTGCAATCATATTTAAAGCATTTTAATCTTTTTGCTTTTTATTTTCTTTGCATATTTTCTTTTAAGCATATCATGCATGGGCATAAAAAGAGAGAAGAAATACCAAACATGTTAAGCATAGACATTACACTTTTGCTATGCCGAAGCATACGGATGTCTTTGACACTGCACTTTTGTTATGCCGAAACATACAGGTGTCTATGACACTGCACTTTTGCTATGCCGAAGCATACAGGTGTCATATTATGATTGGCGGGTAACAGTGGTAAGATGGTTATTTATGCCTTTCTCTTAGGATTTTCTGGTCCTACCCGTCAAAAAGAGTGATATGAGTGTTAAGTTTAAGAGATAACTTAATCTTACTCATCACAAACAAGAGCCACAAAACTCACTTGCTTAGTTGTGCATACAGATACTCATCTAAGTTATAAAAGATACAAAGTTTAGAAAACTTTATTTCAATGGTCATTCAAGGTACACAAGTACCAATGTACACAAACACACACTGTTTTTGTATTTTTCTGATTTTTCTTTTTTATTTTTATTTTGAAAACAAAACAAAATAAAAAACTAAACAACCAAACAAAAACAGATAAACAACATGAATACATGAAAGAAAAATTCATATGCATAAAGGCATGATAGAAAGATGCAGATGCATGAAAGCATGATTCCAAAAGCAGATAAGAAATCAAGCAAATAAAGTCCTACTTTAGATAGAAAGAATTAAACCAGAGGACAAACAAAAAAGACAATTAAGTCTTAGGCTCCTTTCTCACCCACACAGCATGAGTCTTTGGCTGTGAAGATGAAAAGACACGTGTCCTAGTATGTCTACTAAATGACATAGAATAATTAAAATTCTCCTGAAATTGAGTTAAAAAGCTCAAAACTTTTAATAACTCTCCAAACAAAGGTGTAGATCCTTGAGAGGAAACCTGTAATCGTTTAGAGAATTGCTTATGAGGATACAACTTAAAGAAATTAGGACGAATGTGTTCAGAAGCACCACAATGGTGACAAACATGAGGTCTAACAAAGGATTTAGATTTCATACCTTTATTACCTTTCTCAAATTGGGGCACAAAGACAGTCCTTAATCCAGAAGCCGTGAAAAAGAAGGGGCTGGAGGAAACAGCATATCCTAAGCCAGTCTTATCAGAACTAGGCTTTTGAGCACTTAATACTTTATCAAGCTTTGCACTAGACATCCTCTCTATTTGAGTTATAGCTTGACTAAGCTCAACTTCAAGATTCTTGACATTCTTTTCTAATGAGGCGTTCTCCATAACAAAAGTCTCAACTAATCTTGTAGTCTCATCTAGCTTGACTAACAGATCAGTTTTTTCAATTTTTACCTTATTAAGCTCTTTTCTACAAATATGAAAAGTCTTTTCAGATTTTACGAATTCAGTGCATAGCTTATCATTGGCTTCTTGAAAGGTCAACTTCTTGGGTACTTCATCATCAGAAGAATCGTTATTGCACTCTCCACAATCACCTTATCGGTTGAGGCAACAAAGGCCAGAACATGACGACATTCATCCACATACTCATCAGAAGAATCATCCTCAGTGTCACTCCAGGTGGCAACCAACCCTTTATCTTTTGACTCCATGGTCTTTTCCTTCATGAGGTAGTTTGGACACTCTATTCTCATATGACCAAAACCTTTGCACTCATGGCATTGGATGAGAGGTTTCTCATTCTTACCCTTCCTAGAGGATTTAGGTTTCCTAGAAGGTTTTCCCTTATCATTTTTCTTAAATTGAAGAAGTCTGATAATCTCATCACTTATGAAAGATAGATCCTCATCCTCATCATCATCTTCATTTTCACTTTCAAAGTCCTCAATCTCTTCCTCTATACCCTTAAGAGCCAAGTTTTTACTCTTTCCACCTTTTCCCATTGAGTCTAATCCCATCTCATAAGTTTGAAGGTTCCCTACGAGCTCAGTCAAAGAAATTTGACCAATGTCTTTTACTTCTTCAATGACAGTGATCTTAGCATGGAATCTTTCAGGTAAGGACTTAAGGATTTTTCTAACAATCTTGGATTCTACAATACATTCTCCAAGGTTAAAGGCAGAATTCACAATATCCTTGACTTTGGCATAAAACTCATCAAAAGTCTCATCCTCTTCCATCCTTATTTCTTCAAAACTACTAGTGAGTTGTTAAAACTTCACAGTCTTTACTGCTTTGGTACCTTCATAAGTGGTCTCAAGAATGGTCCATGCTTCCTTGGCAACTTCTGTGAATGATATCTTCTTAAATTCCTCATTGGTCACCCCACAAAACAGAGCATTCAAAGCCCTACTGTTGAAATTTGCCATTATGATTGTTGCATCATCCCAATCCATCGACGTTTCCTTTGGCTTAATCTAGCCAACTTCAATAGCTTGCCATACCTGTTCACCTAGGGCCTGCAAGAAAACTTTCATACAAACTTTCCAGTACGCATAATTAGTTCCATCAAATAAATGAGGAATAAATAAAGATTGTCCTCTATCCATGACAACAGGGGTCAATGGATCACACTTAGGAAATTAATCCAATCAGAGTGAACCCGCTCTAATACCACTTGATGGGAAATATAGACCCCGGTTGATAGAATTAACAAGTTTTAAACCCAAGTTATTAATTAGATTTATTATGAATAAAACTTGTTAAAAAAAAAATCAATATCATGTCAAAATCATGCAGCGGAAAAAATAAATAAGACAAGATATGATGACCCAAGAAAACCAATGAAACCAACTAGTTTCACAGTAAAAAAACCTAGGGGGAAACCTTCCCGAAAAGTAATCCACTAAAGTAAAGAGAAGTTTCAAATCTAGTACAAAACCTTTGTTCCTAAACTCTACAATCCCCGTAGATGAACTCACAGTAGAAACCTTCTGCCGCTTTAAAACCTCTGAACTCTTCAATATATGAACGCCACCCTTTTTGTTGCACGAATCTCAATACGTGACTAACTCCTTTATACGAATCCTAATACGTGACTCATTCACCAACTTAAGGAAGAAGAATGTTGGCTGCAAAGTTCTTCACTTCATCAACAATGAAGATCAAGAAGCACTCACAATCCCCGTAGATGAACTCACAGTAGAAACTTTCTACCGCTTTAGAATCTCTGAACTCTTCAATATATGAACGCCACCCTTTTTATTGCACGGATCCTAATACGTGACTAACTCCTTTGCACGAATCCTAGTTCGTGACTCATTCACCAACTTAAGGAAAAAGAATGTTGGTTGCAAAGTTCTTCATTTCATCAACAATGAAGATCAAGAAGCACTTGGTTACAAAACTCTAAGACGCAAAGATGCAGTAACTTCTTTCAGAGAGAATAAGGCATTGGTCACCTTTTGCATATGTTCTCCTTGTATTCTCTTCTGTGACGGTCTCTAAAATAAGTCTTATATAGGTCTAGGGTTGTGAGAAAAGAAACCATACACAAATACAAAAGCCTGGCCCAAAAACAGAAATCTAAATTCCCGTAACCTCGACAGATAGCAGCTATAGAGGAGGTGTCAAGTAGGTGTCGAGATTTAATGAATCTTGACAGATAGCAGCTATCGAGGAGGCGTCGAGGGGATAGAAACTTTCTCGATCGATCGACCAACTATCAAGAAGCTATCGAGATTGCGATAAGCATCAATTGAAGAGCTCGATAGATAGTCAGGTGTCGAGGAGGTGTCGAGAAGTTATCGAGTTATCTGTCTGCAAGTGTCGAGCTATCTGTCCAGCTTTATTGAACACCTTTTCTTCACTTGTTTCTTAGTCCAATCTTCATGGCTTTAATACTAGACTTGAACAACATGTTTCTTCAAGTATTAAACACAACTTAGATCTACCCAAATACAAGTAAAGTGCGTTTTGTCAAAGGATTAACCAACTACATAAAATAGTAACATATGTTCCTAACAAGTAAAACACATATGTCCTAACAGATTTGATATTATAATAGTGATTAAGATATCTTTTTTGCATAGTCTATTTGAATTACATCATAAATTGATCAATTAGTCCACTAGGGGTCAAAATAAAAGGTTTCATTTGATATTATAATAGTGATTAAGATATCTTTTTTGCTAGTCTATTTGGAATACATCATAAATTGATCTATTAGTCCACTAGGGGTCAAAATAAAAATTTTCAAGTAGTATCAAAGTAATTGAAATACATATGGATATATTGATACAAATCTATAAGTAAAACTCACTCTTGAAAACCGGCTTGTAAGAGAAGGGTGTCTAATAACTTATATACATGGTTTAAGCTTGCACTTAAGCAATGTGGGGCAATTAGATCAAAACATATCACCACACTTTGCAGCCGACGTCCACGACGACTCACTCTATCAAAATTTACTTGATGGTAGCCCTTCTCTTTTTGGCAGTTCCACTTATCTATCAATTACTCAATGACTTAGAAAGACATTTTAATTTAATTAGCCTCTAGGTTTCTCTCTCTGAGATTTGACTACAAAGCCGCAACTCATTTCATTTCATACTCCGTGAGTTACGTTTAATTACTTGACGTGGTGGTTAGCTCTCATAGCAAATGATATAAACCCATGAGTAGAACTCACCCTTAAAAACCGGTTTGCAAGGAGAGGTGCCCAATAACTTATATAAACATGTTTAAGCTTTTACTAAAGTAATATGGGACATTTTTATTGTAATATGGATCAAAGAAATATTTTTCAGCCATAATATATATTTATGAGCAGAGTACCACGAGAAAGATTTTGAAGCCAAAAAAAAAAAAAAAATTACCATGAAAAATTATTATATTCTACTGAAGCGACATTTCTATGCATGATGAAAACATTTTAATATTTAGTATTGGGTCTATAGATTTAAAGGCAAAGAGAAATGGGTATACATAAAGTGAATAGATCATAGAAAGAGTGATGTATAGATGTAAAACTTAAGAATGAAAAATTTAAACCCACCCTCACGGGCACCCGCCCTGCATATCAAATGACAGGGGGAAGGGGGTTAATTTTTTCCCCCATGCCACCCACCACGTTTATATTTGACAAATTAATATATATGGAAAATATCTCATTGTATTAATATAAATGGTTGCTACAATTTACATCAAATAGGATTTATTCCATTACAATAGGTGGGGTTTCCTCTATACTGAAGGTGAGAAATTGATGATAACTTACATTTTTACGGTTGCTTTCGTATTTGTTGATTAAAAAAAATTTAGCAGAAATTTAAAGAACAAACCCATTCCATGAAATTTATTCTTCCTTCAGGTTTTTTTATTTTTATTTTTGAGAAACTCAGTTGTTTTCTTAGTAAAGATGAGACCAACAAAGTTTAAATTTATACTAAAATCTTCAACCGTTGAGAAGCTTACTCTGTTAAATATAACCTTTTGGAATGTGCACTTATTAATTATATCAATAAAACTATATATCAAAGGCCTAATACTAGATTGATAATTAGTTACAAAACACAGTAACACACTATCAAAATAACCCAGATAATAATGTCTATATTAAATCATGTTAAGAAATGTGACTCATGAAGACTCTATTTATTTATTTATTTATTTTTGTTTCCATTAAGACTGAAATTCTAAATCCTCTAAAAAGGGGAAGGCATGAGATTTTCTGCAGGGAAAGAAAGATTTATTTTATTTATTTTTAATTTTTTTAACAAGTGAGTTAACTTTGTCCCCCCAAGGGAAAGGTATTAACCATGATTGTTTTGCAAGGAAATAGCCAATTGTCGAATTTTTTAAGGCATATCACTAAAGTGAAGCAATTATGGCAGAGATGGAATCTCAGGAGCTTTATTCTCTTTAGCATTGTGGTTAAGTTTGTTTTACTTTTTACTACACCCCTGAGAAAGAAAACGGCAAACAAAGCAGCAATCATGATCATTTGGGCAGCTCACCTGATTGCTGACCGGGCTGCTAGCTTTACTGTTGGGCTAGTCTTATTAGACAGTGAAGAGAAATATACTGCCTCTAGTGCCATTAATAATACTGCTAGTTATTTGGTGATGATGAACCATGGTCTCGTTAGTACCATCGGGTCCAGGAGCAGGGATGATACTGGTCTTCTTCTGGCGATGTGGACACCTTTTCTTTTGTAACTGGTTGGTGGCCAAGACAGAATTACTTCTTTTGCTATTGAGGATAATGAGTTGTGGCTTAGGCACTTGATTTGGCTCTTCCTCCAAATCTTCACCACGTGTTTTATCAATCATTTCATCTAAACACGCTATGGATCCCCACAATTTTTCTCCTCCTTGCTGGAACAATCAAGTATGCGGAGCGAATAGCTGCATTGTATCTTGCAAGTTCGGATAGTTTTGGTCCTTTCGGAATCTCTGTTCTTAGAGAACCTGACCCTGGGCCTAACTATGAGAGACTGATAAGTGCATTCACACACTACAAAGGGAACAATCATCCTATAAAAATCGAGTATGTCAACGACCTAGAATCCCAGGCTAATAATGAAAATAGTTTGGCCGATGATTGAACATTGGATTTTCCTGAACTGGTGCAGCGTGCTTATCACTTCGCATATAATTACAGGGGACTCATAGGCAATCTCATGTTCAGCTCCCGTGAGCATACAGAGAGTCGAGAATTCTTCACTAAAAGAAGTGCAGAACAAACATTGAAAATATTAGAGATCCAGCTCAACTACTTTTTATGATCTTCTCCATACCAAGGTGCTGGTGGCAACGTCCAACATAGGAAAAATATCTCGGGGTATATCCACTGGGTTAGTTGTTGCAGCCTCTTCACATTTCATCTTAGAAGAGAAGAATAAGTTTGATGTCGATGTGACCTACACCTTGTTCGTTGTTGGTGTTTTAGGCCTGGATATGGTAACTCTCCTCATATGGTTTTACTCTGATTGGACTGTTGCTTATCTTAAAAAGTTCGACAAAGATTCCCTCACATTCAAAATCATCAACAAGCTCCTCTTTCCCAAGAAGCAAAGGCAGCCGCAGGAGCAACCCAAGAAAGTTTCTTCCCTCCTATCCAAAATCATCAAGTTCCTCTTTCCCAAGAAGCAAAGGCAGGAGCAACCACGGAGAATTAAAAAAGTAAGTTCTAGAAGGTGGTCTGAAGATCTATCTCAATTCAACTTCTTTAATTACTGTTATCTACGAAGGGCACGAAGCAGAAGTAAAACCATCGGCGAGATCATCAACAAAATAGACCTTATGGTCCGTGTCGAAGGAAATGTCATACTACCAAATTTGGACATTATCAATGATTTTATTAATAAAATCATAAATGTGACTTCTCATCATTTTGATTCACTTATGGGGATTTAGCTTCCACAAGCTGTCAGAGAAATCTTACTTTGCGAATGATCCGGAAGAAGCCAAGAGAATAAGCTCAGCTAGAGGCGAATGAATTCTTGAGAATCATGACTTCGATTACAGTCTTATCTCAATTAAGTTAATGCCTTATGTCAAAAATGTTGCTTATGATGAAAGCCTTCTATTGTGGCACATTGCTACTGCACTCTGCTACAACACTGATTGACACGAGGATCACAAGCGTTTGGTTTGTGAATATTGTGATGCTGATTGGTCCAAAAAGTGCGTCATCATGGCTGTTAAATTCTGGAACAGTGTTGATCTACACAGTTACATGCCTTCGCGTTGTGAAAATTGTGATGCTCATGAATTCAGTAAGCGCCTTTCAGATTACATGTTTTATCTATTATATCAGCAAGAAGGTAAGATGTCCGAAGTGTCAGGAATTTCAAAACAAAGGTTCAAGGACACCAGCTCTGAAGCGCAACGATTCTTTAGCGTATACGGAGGACAAGATCTGGGACAAGGCTGTATAAATATTCTTGAGGTGAACACACCTGTCAAACCTGTTCATGTGAAGGGAAATCGATCTATGTCTGTGCTGTTTGATGCGTGCATGTTGGCAAAAGAGATTCAAGATTTGGGACCAAAGATTAAATGGAAGGTAACAAGTAAAGTATGGGTGGAATTGTTGTCATATGCTACGAGTCGTAGCAGAGCAAAGGCCCATGTCCAACAACTAACTAAGGGTGGTGAGCTTGTTACTTTTGTTTGGCTGTTGATGGCACAGTTCGGCTTGAAAGAGCATGCTTGGGTTGAGACCCGTACCAAAGCAAAGCTGAATCTTAATAAATGACAGGATATGTACTGAATGATAAATAAATATGATGTACCCAATAATTTTCTTCATTATTATCTTCATCAATATCATAATTGGTGAGCATAAATATTATGAAATAAAATGTGAGGATTTCATTTGCTTTCATTTTTTTTTTTAAACAAACACACACATACACACAAGGGAAAGAGAAAGAAGTTCCAATAAAAATACATACCACAACTCTACTCAAAAGTTATGGTAACTTTTAAAAGAGGATGAGACATGTTATATGATACAATTCATTTTTAAATCTATATGTTACTAGCTTATGTTGTATAATAAGTACTTTCTTTTTACTTTTAATAGTTTTTATCACTTGTAACTGAAAGTTAGTTAGTTGATAGGTTGTTTATGACAAGTGCAATAGTCTATTAATTAGTTAGAGAAGTTAGTTACGCTTTGGCCAATCACATGCGGCCATATGGTGGGCTCTTGTAACTAACTTAGCAGTTTGCTTATGTAACTATAAATAAGCAAGGCTGCCTTCATTGTAACTAGTTGAATTTGAATCCAAGAAATCTATCTATGAGGTATTATTCCAAGAGTGTCACTTGAAGAGCTAGTTCATTTTTTTTTCTTTTCTCTAAGCAACTTAGCTTTCTAAAACATCTTTCTTTTTCACCATTTTCCTCCATCATAATTTGGTATCAAAGCTTGAGATCCTTAGGATTCAAGTTAGCTTGCAATTTGTTTCTTCGTTTTCTGTCATCAAGAACCTATCAAGATCCTATCTTGATTTCATTTTTCTTATCCTCTACTAGTGGGCCTAAGAGTTTGTGAAGATGGCACCAATAATTTATAATAGAAGGAGCAAGAAAGGTTCTATAGCACATGAACCTAAGGTGCAGGTTCATCCTAGGCAGCAGCTGCAACCACACCAAGAAGGAGAATCTCAGGTGACATTGGAGCAGACTGTGGAGCTACTAAGGGGGCAGCTTGCTGCCTTAACTTAGGAAGTGAGAAGAAATCGGCGTTATCATCCTAGAAATGATAATGAATCTGCTGAAGATGCTGAAATTGACAGTCATAGCAACTTTAGTAACCCAATTGGTCAGCCTAGAGGAGGTGTTCCAAGGCAAGTGCCTAGTCCTCCAAGAAAGTAAAATTGATCTCTATCAATGATGCAAGATGAGGTGTTCCAATCCAGGATTGATGAAAGATGAAGCAGAAAATAAGAAACCAGTTTATGCCTTTTAATTATATGCAATCCTTGTACAAACAATTGCATAATTTGAAGCAACATGGCAGTGTGGAAGAGTATACAGAAACATTTTATCAGCAGGTAGCTCGAGTAGACCTGAATGAGAGTGAAGAACAAGTGGTTACAAGGTTCTTGAGCGGTCTTAAGCCATAAATTCAAGATGCCTTATCTATGCACCAATAGTGGCCTGTTTCTGAAGCTTACAAGGTTCTTGAGCGGTCTTAAACCATAAATTCAAGATGCCTTATCTATGCACCAATAGTGGTCTGTTTCTGAAGCTTACAATAGAGCCTTGATGTTCGAGAAGCAACTTGCAAGAAAAGCTTTCGTGTAGTTCCAAGCTTATGGTGGTAGCAGAAGTACCCAAGTTAGCACTCAAGGAAGGCCAACTACTAGCAGTGCATAGCCTTTCAAGATTGATAGTGTAGATTTTCCTTTAACTTCTGGTGCAGCCAAACCAGTCCCTAAAGCAGCACAAAGTTTTTTACATTTAAGTGCTACAAGTGTGGAGAAGCTGGACACAAGGCCACAAATTGCAAGAAAGGGGGAGTTAATGCTCCGGGCAAGGGTAAAGCATTGATAATTGAAGGTTGTAAAGACCAAAAAAATGAAGAATTTCCAATATATGAAGAAGAAAGAAGAAATGTGTGATAGTGCATTGATAATTGAAGACAACAGAGGAAGGGAATGAACCCGTATATAATCAATACGTGGAAGAAGAAGTAGATGCTCATATAGACATATCTTGAAAAAAATAGGTTAAAAGAATTGAGTATGCGGCATAAGCGCAAGTTTAGTGTCAATGAAAGTGTGGGATGCATTAAGTGTAAAGACCTCTAGAGACTAGGCACAAAGCGCAAGCATGTGCTTATTTTATGTAAAGCGCACATTCTTTAAAACAATGAAGTAAATTTGAAAACAATTATCAATAGGTAACATGACAATCAAGTGATCAACTAATCATATAAAATTTAAACATGACATTTTATATAGTTCTCTTGTGCTTTAAAAACATACAAACTTATGATATTTGATAGCCGTAATCAAAATGTACTACATGGTCGAATCATATATGCCCAAAAGGCAAACAACAAAAAGCACTAGAATAGCAAGCAGTGACTTCTATGAATATAACATAAGCAACACAATTCAATGCAATCCTAAACCCTAAACCCTAATACACCCAAAGGGCAAATAACAAAAAGCACTAGAATGGATTAGTGACTTTTATGAATAACATAACCAATGCAATGCAATCTTAAGCATAAAACATGATCATTGTCATCACAAATGTGTAACCTTCATCATCTTCCTCATCTACTTCATCTAAATTAATTGTCTCTCTCCCTCATTAGGACTTAGCATGCGTTTGGGAAGCAATGAAAAATTAAAATTATTTCACTATTCAGCTTATTTTTGGTACTATTTATAGGTCCCACTATACTATTTCAACTAACTTTTACCTTCATCTACCGTAATTTCAGCAATAAGTTTTAAATTTCAGCAAAATAAGCAGGATCCAAACAGATCCTTAAGATTTGTGAACTAGATCTTAAATCCACTGTCCTTCCTAGTGACCCCAATTTTGATCTCATGTTGAAAATTTCTTCTCCAACTCTAGCAGCTCCAGCAACATTACACCACGTCAAGTAATAATCATCAAATGCAAGATCATTGTCAACACATTCATTGGGTTATCTTTCTTCCATTCTCCCAGTCAACCCTCATTGTTATCATCTATAACTTTCAAAGATATTGGACTGTGTGCTCCTTTTATTTTTTTCCCTACTTCTAGAATTTATAATGAAGTGTGGGCCAATGTGTATCACAACATAAGATTGGTATTTATATAACAACTCAAGGGCCCATATAAATAGTATTCAGATATAATGCATTTAATTGGTTATTTATCATTACCCAAAAAAAAAAAAAAAAAAAAAAAAAAAAAAGGAAGCACAAAATGTCGGATGAGTCCTTGCCAAGTCAGGACTTCCAAACCCAGTCACATATCCATCGACATTATATCTGTTTCCAAATAAAAAACTTAAAAGAAAAATCTAATACACACACATACACATCTGCAGACCAACACATAAAAATACCCAATTACTGATATTGTTATCCACACACACACCAAAAAAACACATGAAATCTTCTAAATAATACTGGTAATCACAAACAATAGCTGACATTGATGCATAAGCTTGTGCACACAATTAAAGAACATAGATGCACAAACTTCTAACTTCAAAAGAGCATGGCTTAAATCCAATAGTTAAAATTAATAAAAAGACTATCTCACTCTGAATTTTATTGTACATGATTTTTCAGGCACCAACACACTTCCAAAGAAAAAAATTGAGAAAACCCAGTAGTTAAAAGCAAAAGAAAACAAGTACAAAAGCTTTGAATTGTTGGAGGACAAAGAAGAGTGATAGATAGTATAACAACTCAGAGGAATAAAAGTGAAAGAGTGTTATTAGGACTGACATGTCTTTAACAGCAAAGGTGAGTGCATTCAAAGGAAGCTCATGGGCTGACGGGCTTGGTTGTAGAACGAACTTCTCCATGAATGCAGCATAGTCTGAATCTCTCTCTCTCTCTCTCTCTCTCTCTCTCTCTCTCATCTTCTTTAAAATGGTGAATGTTGCTTAGTATATAATATGAATAAAAAAATAAATTTATTTTAACTTAAAATATAATAATTAAAAGGTTAAAATTAAGTAAATATCTGAGGTTTGGGCAAAATATCAATCAGATTCAAAGCGCTCCACTTTGCTTTACCCTCAACACTTTGCACTTTAAGTGAGATTCAGTGCTCTTTTACCAACAATGGTATGTCTCTGTTTTTTCTTTTCAATTTAATGAATAAGATTGGCCATAGTCAGCTTTGGACGCCCAGCAAAAATTGAGTTGGTGGATATACAGATTTTTCCTCTAGAATTTAACCTATGCAAATTGGCTGATGCTAACATGATAATAAATGGTTGGAAAGCTTCATTCAGGATTAGCAACATGTTTTGTTACATGCAGCTTGTGTTCTATGTCGTAGTCTACAATCAATTTATGTTCATAAGGAAACATTAGACTGGTTAATTTGCAGACCTGTATAAGAGCTTGTATTTCCCTTCTCAACCAACTTTGGAGCCAGTGGTTTGGCTGAAGATACTTATGAGATTTCCAGTACCATAGTACGTTGAATATGTCATCTACGATACCTGATTGAACACACGGTTATCAGAAAAGCATAAATACAGGTAATAGTGATTTTGTCAGGAAATAATGTTACAAACAGGTAGCATTAAGAAGAACCAATAAATAGAATGACAAGCAGCATAAGACCTGGTTCAGTGTAATAGCACTGTAATCTATTACAGTGCTCTTGTTAAGAGAAAGCTGCAACACCATTACATGAAGTAACATAAATATAGAAATATAATAACTGCCGGGGAAAAAAACTGCAAGAAAAGAAATCAAAAGGACGATACCTATATCCAAAATCTCGATTAATGTAATGCTGTTGAAATGAACTTCCATCATATCCATGTAGTATAGAAAAATTTTCTGTCTGCAAATTAGACAAAAATAGCCATTCAAGTCTCAAGTAATGATAATATTGTTGACACACAATCTAAACAGCCCTTTGCATTCTTTTCCACCCAGACAAGAAAATGCATATAATTTTTTGCAATATTGAGGGCTGATTTTCAAATCTATTTGACACATCAAATTTGGATCAGGAAATTTGGAGTGCATATATATATATATATATATGTATGTATATATATATTTGATAAATTGGAGTGCATATTACTTAATCTTTTAGATCATAGTTAATCCCAGAAGCTATTACTCACCAAAAAAAAAAAAAATGAAAGAAGAAGAAGAAATCTAACTGGCATGTAGTAGAATTGGAAGAACAGTAGGAAAAAAAAAAACTGAACCTTGCACAAAGGACATTTTACAGAAGTAGGTGGGCTAGAGTGCTTGCGTGCAACCACTTTAGTCCACTGTACAATGCAATTGTAACAAAACTTATCTGAAACACAAAAATGGAATGACTAGGCTTAATAAATAACTAAATATGATTTACAGCAGTGAATTCATTATTCCAAAAGGAAATTACCCAAAAAAAAAAAAAAAACTGTGATGTGTTAATTCCCTACGCAATTACTTCTTGAGCCATATGCAACGTAATAAAGAAAAAAAAAAAATATATATTATATATATATATATGGGAAATATGTTCAAAATAACTTTATTTATTTTTAATATGTAATAGAATTTCATTAAGAGAATCAACCTCTCCCAAAAAAATTGGGGGAAAGGCTGCCTACATGACCTCTCCCAGGCCCAGCAAAAAGTTGTAGCTTTGGGCACTGGGTACAACTACGTCCTTGTAATAGAATTTCATTAAAAAAGCACAAAATAAAGTGCTACCTGTTACACAAGGTCTATATAAAAGAATAGTGAGGAAAACAAAAAGGACCAAAGAAAAAGAGATTAACATCTAAAAAATAGGTCCAAGAAGTTAGTCATGGAGAAATTGAAAGAATTGGAAGTACACTTGTATATTGTCTTGAGATAGAGAAAATTGAGATGTGGCATGGATAACTCCTTTCCCTTGAAAGTATGTCTATCTTTCCAAAGATGCCACATGATACATGACAGAGTTGTAACCCAAATATCCAAACATTCCCAAATTTCCTTTCCAAGAAGCCAACAATAAATTGTAAACAGTCACAATTCTACAGAGATGTATGTATCTACCCTGCCCTAGACTCCTAAATGCTTATGTTCTTTAGTTTATTGAGATTTTCCCATGTCCCTAGTACACTGCCTGTGAACATGCATGCTCTTTTCATTTCAAAAAAACTTTTATTACTTCTATAAATATATATATATAAAGCTTATTGAGATTTCCCCAACAACACCACTGCCACAGAATACAAACAGACTTGCATATAACTATCCTTGTTACAATAAGCAAGTAATAAATTATGCTCAGAAAGAATAATAGGAGAATAGTTAAAATCCTGCCAAGAATATATTATCCATCCCACCCTAGTTTCCCAAGTGCTTATTTTCTCTGGCACCAAATGTTTCTTCAAATCAGTTTGGAGGAAAATTCTTCCAAACCATTAGATTTCAAATGAGCAAAACCGCGAAACCCCCACCCCCATCAGCACCACACTCACAAAACAGCTGCAAACATATCACCATAAAAAAAACAGGTAATGTTTTCCTAGTCTTCATAAAACTTATATGCTATAAAGAGAGGGGATTGCATTCTTTTCTACTATATAGATTATAGCTTTTGAGAATGAATCTATCATCTTAGTATTGTTAGAATGACTTTCTCAATTTCATGAAACTAAAATGACCATTTCATTATACAATTCTTTCATCTGGGAAAAAAGAAACAGCAACAGACAATTAAACTTCAACAAAAATTTCAGATCATATATCATATAAACCAAATTTCAACAAGATAATTGAAAAAACAACGAGAAAGCTCAAAAGGGTTTCTTTATATAACAATTGGCAAGGTTTTGGAGAAACCCAACTCATGAAATCGAACAAAGAAAGGAAAAAAGAACAGTCTTTAGCTTATAACACTGATAATAAAGAAAAGCGATGCTCCATTTGATTGCCAAGGAAATCCAAATTTTCAATCTTTGTAAAATTTTCACAATTTGGAAACTAACATGAAAGGGAGTGCAAAAAGTCCCAAAACACCAAAATGTTTTCTTTTCCTTTTAGTAATTTTCTCGGCAGCCAAACACAGAGACAGAGGGAGAGAAGAAACGTACGGAAACATTTGTCAAGATGGGAATCTTGAAGGATGGGTGAGCTAGATGGGACATGGGTTGGAGCCTTGGAGGGGTCCCCTGAAGCGTGAGAGTTGCTTTTGTTGGCCTCCTGTACCTGGTTCATTGTTTTGTGTTTTTTTTTTTTTTTTTTTTTTTTTTTTTTTTTTTTCAGTGCCAAAGCTACAAAGTACGAAGTACAACCTTTTTTTTGAATTAAAAAAAAAAAAAAAAAGTTTAAACTACATAAATGGTCTGTAACTTTTACACCATATTTCAATTTAACCTCTAATCTTTCAATTGTGTTAATTTAGTTTCTAACATTTTAGTGTTGTGTCAGCTTAGTCTTTGCCGTTATCTCATGGATGAAAAAATCTGGCGTGTCAAACGGCCTAATATTTATTGTCACATCAACCGACACATGTCCTGCCATGTTAGTTTTTTTTTTTAACCCAAATCATTTTTTTTTATATAAGGAAATTTGCAAATTTTATTAAACAGGGGTAGACCCAAATTAAGGCAAAATTTGCCAAATAATAGATTTTTAGAAAAATTTTTGGTGCATGGCATGCGGATGAAAGATTTTAGTTAGTTGGACTGTTTTTGAAAATCGAGTTTAAGAAACTCGACTTCCAACCCATTTTTCTTTTGCCTTAAGTCTGAAATGGATCAAAAAAAAAAAAAAGTGGAACTCGAGTCTAAGAAACTCGAGTTCCAATTGTACACAACTCGAGTTTCTCAAACTCGATTTCCACTTTTTAAAAGCAAAAACAGTCTAACTTACTAAAATGTTTGATCCATGTGCGTTTTTGCAAAAAATTTTCTAAAATTCTATTATTTGGCAAATTTTGCCCCCAAATTAATTCTAAAACACACATCTCCCTAAAATCCAAAATCCCTAACGGTGAGGGTGGCGGCTCCTTCTTCTTCTAGCAGCGCCTTCTCTACTCCAGCAACCCCAGGTCTGTCTCTCTATCTCACGATCTCTCTCTCTCTCTCTCTCTCTCTCTCTCATCCTTATTTCATGTTTGGCTCCCTTGAAATTCAATGATTTAGTCTTTTCCTGCTCTTAATTTCGTATTATCATTTGGCTCAGCCTTTGTGTTTTTCGTATTTTTATACTTTATATCGCGATTTTTTTTGCTTATGTATACTCTTTTCTTACTAATTTTTTATTCTCAATCTCATATCAGTGGAGATTGGCCCTATGGTTGTTGCAACGTAGAAACTCCATTTTTTTTTTAAACCCTTTAACTCCGCTATAGTCCACTGTGAATATGTTTGAGACCATTTCTACCTTAAATGGTAGGACCCACTTGTAGTAATATACACATACAGACAAACACATTCAAATGAACCTTTGCAATTTGCATGATAAGTCATGTTGTGAATTTGTTTGGGACCATTTCTACCTTAAATGGTAGGACCCACTTGTAGTAATATACACATACAGACAAACACATTCAAATGAATGTTTGCATGATAAGTCATATGATTCAAAAGGTACCAGCTTCACATAGAAAATTCAATAAAAGAGTCAAGACATGGAGATGGTCAAGTTGACACTTCATTCTTTATAAATACTAAATTCCAAAGTTAATGTGTTTTCCAAAAAATGGTTATTGAAATTGAGGACCTGTTTCTAAGAATGATAACAAAAGATTAAATTTGTATTTTTCTTTTTCTCCCTTTAATGAAATTAAAGAAGTGCATAAAAAGCCTAACTGGTACTAGTGAAAAATAATATTGTTTATGTATCTTATTTTGTTTGTTTTTTTTTTTTTTTTTTTGCAAGAATGGATGAATTTTCTATGGAAGTTCATCATGGTGGGAAATTTTTGAGCGATCCAATTAGGTATGTGGGGGTCGCTATAAATTATTTTGATGGAAATAAACAAGAGTGTTTGTCTGCCCAAGAATTGAGAAATATGGTTGAGAAGTTGGGTTATATGAGTTATGGTAAGTTGTGGTATCGGATGCCTATGGTAAGCTTGGAGGATGGTGGGCTTAGGTCTGTAACTATTGACAATGATGATTTAGCTATGAGTACGGCAGATGTTGTTTAGGGGCATAAGGTGATTGAGTTGTATGTAGAGGACTGTATGTATGTGCCTAACATAATTGATGATGTGGGGGAAGATATAAACTATTTTGACAATTCTAAAGACTCAAGTGGTAGTGATGATGCTTTTGATAAGATGGTGATGGGACCAATAGATTTAGGCCAGGCAAGCAAAGAACAAGATAGTAACAAGGTGATGGGGTCAAATGCCAAGATTGTAACTGGTCTTAGTGACAATGACCAGCCTTATGAATCTGAGGAGCTTTTGAGTATGGATGATGATGATGACAACAATGCTACACCTCCTTATCCTATGTTCGTACCTCCTACAAACCCAAAACATACCAACTTTGTAAAGGGAATGCTGTTTATTTCACTTGAACAGTTTAAGAATGTTGTAACTAATTATGCAGTTCATGGGGGCTGGGGTATTCGGTTTAAAAAAAATGATAAAGTTCGAGTGAAGGCAATTTATCAAGGTGGGTGTAAGTGGATAGCATTTGTTGCAAAGATGAGGGACCAAATGACATTTCAGATGAGAACATACTATGGTCGACATACTTGTACTAGGACTTTTAAGAATATGAGATGCACTAGTAAATGGTTGGGGAAGACACCAGTGAGCGAGTTGAGTGACCATCCAGACACGACAAATTCCACAATTGTAAAAAGAGCTCAAGAGAAATATGTTATACACATTTCAAGGAGCAAAGCACATAGAGCAAAGGTTTGTGCACAAGACATGATTACTGGTGACCAAGCGACACATTTTACCAACATTTGAGAATATTGTGTTGAGTTGTTGAGGACAAATAAAGGTAGTTCAGTCCTATTGAATGTGGTTACGGCTAACTTACCTATTGAGGAGATTGAAAGGCCTGGAAGGACATTATGTCCATTGTTTCAGAGGTTGTATGTCTGTTTAGATGCATGTAAGAAGGGTTTTGTTGCATGTAGGCCTTTTATTGGTGTGGATGCATGCCATTTGAAAGGACACTATGGTGGACAACTCATGACTGCTGTGGCTACAGACCCTAACAATCAATTGTTCCCTTTAGCATTTGCTGTTGTAGAAGCTGAGACAAAGGACTCGTGGACTTGGTTTATATTAAAGCTTATAAGTGATATTAATGCCAGTTCAAATCGTAGATTGACATTCATCTTTGATCAACAAAAGGTTTGTCCAAATTTTAATTTACTTTTAACGTTGTTTGTTTATTCATAGTTTGTCTATTATTTATTTGTTGTTGATATGTGTTTATCTTGGTTATGTAGGGTTTAATACCCACATTTGAGGAGTTGATGCCTGGGGTGGACCATAGACTATGTGTTAGGCAATTGTACAACAACTTTAAGAAGAAACATCTTGGCTTGATATTAAGGGATATTTTTTGGAGAATAGCTATTGCAACTTATTCTAAGCAATGGGATAGGGCAATGAAAGAGTTGAGATTAGTTAGCACACAAGTATTTGAATGGGTTAGTGGTTATTCACCTTCAAAGTGGTGCAAACATGCATTTAGTGTGTACCCTAAATGTGACTCATTGACTAATAACATGTGTGAATCATTCAACTCAGTTATTTTAGATTCTAGAGAGAAGCCAGTCATTCATTTGGTAGAAGATTTAAGGTTGTATCTAATGAGAAAATTTCAATCATGTAAGGATTAGATGATGAAATCTGAAGATGAGTTATGTAAAGTAACTAGAAAGAAGTTAGAGAAGAACATAAATGCTAGTGGTAATTGGATGTCAACATGGGTTGGCGATGACAAGTTTAAGGTGAATTGTGGTGCAATGCAATTTATTGTTGACTTGGCAGATAAATCTTGCACTTGTAGGAGGTGGGACTTGACTAGAGTGCCTTGTTGTCATGCAATCAATTGCAGTTTTTACAAAAAAGAGCCTGTAGAGCCCTATGTCAACGAGTGCCTCAAGATGCAAACTTATGCAACATGCTATGAGCCAATGGTTATGCCTATGAATGGGCCAAATATGTGGGAAGATATTGGGTTTGAACCTGTGGGACCTCCACGTTAGCAGAGACCTCCAGTTAGGCCTAAGAAGCGTAGAAAGAGAGATGCTGATGAGTGGAGGCCACAATCTTCAAAATTGAGAAGGAATCTAGTTATGAAGTGTCAATATTGTAAAGAGGTTGGTCATAACAAGAGGACGTGCAAAGGAAAAGTTGGTGGCAATCAAAGGCAGCCTACAAGTCAACAATAGAGTAATTTCACACAGCCTACTACGGTATAAGTCTAGTTACTACATAAAAGTGATATTTGTCATTCTTACAGTCAAAAAAAAAAAAAAAAAAAAATTCAAACTATGCTATAGTAATTTTCATTTTATGCTTTACTACTATGATAATTGTCTCTTATTGCTTTGCTAGGGAAAGGGTACAAATGCAAGTGCAAGTGCAAGTGCTGGTGCTGGTGCTGGTGCTGGTGCTGGTGCTAGTGCAAGTGCAAGTGCAAGTGCAAATGCAAATGCAAATGCAAGTGCATATGAAAGTCAACCTTTACATCCAATAATACCAACACGGTCAACTGCAAGTGCACAAGCACATTCTGAAGGTGGTGCAAATACACAATCAGCTGCAAATGCAACAGCCACAGGAGTGACCTCCGCAATAGCTAGGACATTTACCAATGCTGAAAATGGTCCATTTGTTCCACTACCACAAGGTAAAAGGCCGAAGAGGCCTAGGAGAAAAAGCAATTGATACGCCAAGGGGGAAAATAAAGCCTTGGGTCAGCAATGTACCCCTTCCAGAAATATGGGGTCCACCTCCTTCATGGAAAGGAAACTCTTCTGTAACCAAAGAAACACTGATGACTGCTAGTCAAACTGCAAGGTATAGGGAGACATTCAACATACTTGGCAGTCAGGAATTAGTTCATGCCCCACCATCATTTAGGGGACAAAGCGAGAAAGGAAAGGAAGGAAGTCGTGGCTAATTTTTATTTATATTCATTTTAAAGACCAGTTGGAATTTTTATTTGTTTTGACTTCTATTTTATTATGGATTCATGTTTTAAGTCAACTACCAGTTCGTTTCATGCACTTTGGATGTTCATTTTAAGTTATGTTGTGTATTGACAAGTTTGATATGTCATGTAATTTGACTATTGAGTACTCTAGATGATTACCAACAGGTTTGAATGGATGTTATTGTTATTGTCATTTTATGATGCCCGGTTTTTTATGTATCGTGTCCATTATTTTCCTTATTGTCTTTGCAGTTCGGTACTTCTTAATGCCAAAAAATATGGATGATTGCCAATGTGCTTGAATGGATATTTTTGTTTAGTGTCATTTTGAGTTTTGATGATTGCAAACTCAAATTACATCGTAGTATCTATTGCAAACTCAAAATTACATCATTTGAAACTAGTACATTAGTTAGCCTTTAAGTTAACATCATTGTGCTGCAACCCTCCATATGAGGTACTTGAAGACAATTGTAACCTGGTACAAATAAATTACAATTAGTTTCAAATGAACAGCCACAAAAAAAAACCCACAACAGAATACATAAGCATAAAAGAACAGTCAAAGAATATGAGCTCTAAACAAAAGTATCATACGAAATCATCGTCTAA
Organism: Quercus suber; assembly: GCF_002906115.3. Classification (NCBI taxonomy): domain Eukaryota; kingdom Viridiplantae; phylum Streptophyta; class Magnoliopsida; order Fagales; family Fagaceae; genus Quercus; species Quercus suber. The sequence continues at coordinate 590,365 of NW_027069932.1, read as the reverse complement.
AACTTATGATTGATGACAGATTGAGAATAAGTCACCAATAGCAAAAATATTAAACACCAAAGTATCTAGGCAAGTCCTAATTTTGAAAATTTTAGTGGCTATTCTCATCAAATGTTTGTCAGTAGCCTTCTAGCATTTCCCTGCAAAATAAAGTGTTTCACACAACTCTTTGAATAATTCGAAAGTAAAGAAAATCTAAAAATCTATGGTCTACAATAGAAAATAGTGTCTTCACATAGAATATGATATTAACACACACACACACACACACACATATATAAATACCCCTGATGTTCATTTATCAATACAATCATTCACTTACAAATGGAAAGGGCTACCACCTGCAAAATAAAGTGTTTGTTGAAGTGTTAAGAAAACCTTCCCCTTGACACCCAAGTTAAGGAGTGTCTAAAATTACTCTTACACCACCAAAATCTCAAGAAAAACATAATAAAAGCTTAAAATTACTATTACCCTGTATTGAAATTAAGCCTAATAGATAATAAACAAACTCACTTGTTTACTACAAGTGGGTCCAACAATTTAAGGTAGAAATGGTCTCAAACAGTTTCACAGTGGACTATAACGATTTTTTTTTTTTTTTTTGAGCTGCGACTATAACAAAGTTAAAAGGGTTGAAAAAATGGAGTGTTTGCATTGCAGCATCCATAGGGCCAATCTCCACTGATGCGAGATTGAGCATAAAAATCAAGTAAAAAAAGAGTATATATAAGCAAAACGCCAAAACATGAAGTAGAAAAATATGAAAAATACACAAAGCTGAGCCAAATGAAAACAAAAAATTAAGAGCAGGAAAAGACTAAATCATTGAATTTCGAGGGAGCCAAACATGAAGTAAGGATGAGAGAGAGAGAAATCGCGAGACAAAAAGAGACACACCTGATGCTGCTGGAATATAGAAAGCGCTGCCGGAATAGAGAAGGTGTTGCCGAAAGAGAGAGAAGGCACCGCCGGAGTAGAGAAGGTGCTGCCAGAAGAGAGAAGGCGCCGTCGGAAGGGAGGCCTACCCCTGTTTAATAAAATCTGCAAATTTTCTTATCAAAAAAAAAAAAAAAATCATTTGGGTTAAATTAATTTGGGTAAAAAAAAACTAACGTAGCAGGACGTGTGTCTGTTGATGTGGCAATAAAAATTAGGCCATTTAACACCTCAAATTTTTCCATCTATGAGATAATGGCAGGGACTAAGCTGACACAACACTAAAAGGTTGGGGACCAAATTGACACAATAAAAAAGTTAAGGACTAAATTGAAATATGGTGTAAAGGATAGAGACCATTTATGTAGTTTACCCCCAAAAAAAAAAAAAAAGAAGTACAATCTTTTGGCAAACCCATATATGTATTTGTAAAAAAGGGACACAATTACTAGGGGTTACTTATCCAAAAAAGGAAAAAAAAAAAAAAAAATCACGTGAGTTAAACATGAGCAGCATGTGGGATAATTAACTGGATTAGAAGTTGTTAGATTAGTTCATGAATAGATATGGAATTGGTTTGGGGAAGATTTGTAACAAAGGGATTTATGAGAGGTGAGAAAGATTTTTGTTAGATTAGGAGTTAGATGATTTATTACTCTATGTTTGGGTTCCAGTTGTTTTGAGACAAGTTACTTGAAGTTGTGTCATTGCTTCAAGCTTAATTGGGCGAGTGACAAGTTTTTGAATCCTGCAGGTCTTCACTGGAAACACTAACAAATGTTATTTGAGTTAAAATCTATCAAGTTATTAATACAAAGTTTATTTTATTAACTAATGGGAGTATTGAGAGGTTTTTTGAGTACTTAACTAAGATCTCATGTGTACTCAGTCATTTCATCTCATATCATAGTAATTACAAGAAAGAATTTGTTGGGAGTAATCCTAAAATGATAGTTAATAGTTTTGAACTAAAGATTTCACGAATCTCATAGGAGTCTAATACATAGTCATATAATCCATTTAATAGTCACATTTTGTTTTGGTAAGTCTTTTGTCATCGAGTAAAGATTTTAGATTCGAACCTAGACTACATCCAGGGCCGGCCCAAGGCCTAGGCAAGTTAGGCCTAAGGCCCCACCAAAAAACAAAATTTCCTTAGGGAAAAAGGCCACACTTCCCATGGTTAAATGTTCAAATTTTTTATAAAATTATATATATATATATATATATATATTTTAAAGGTTGTACATTTTTTTTATTAGTGATGTTAAGGATACTACAAATTTTACTATTGGTTTACAAATTGTCATATTATTAGTCACAAAAAAAGTGATATAAGCATTCATTAGTTAAACTAAAGTTCATCAATGAGAGTCAATGTCATATTATATTTTGAACATTTTATAGTGTTTTTAATTAGCACATTTGTTTTTTTATTTTTATTTTTTATATTTCTATTAAAACTTTCAAAGTACAAGACCAATAAAACCTTAACTCGATCGAAACTCTAAAATGTTTCAAAAAGATGTTGCAAATGTATTTGTTAGGTTCTAAAAGTTTAGAATAATAGGCAAACTGTGAACACAAAATTGTCTAGATATAAATCCTAGAGTTTATAAGTATTATTAGACTATGCTCAACGGGATACAAGTCAAGATTCAAGAATAAATAAGCTGCAGAAAGAAGAGTTCAAAAACAGCCTAGTTCGACTGATCGAGAAACAGGCTCGACCAATTGAAAGACGGGTTTGTAGAATTTTAAGTTCGGTCTAATAGCAGTTTAAGCCCAAAAAAGATTAGGGTTTCAGATCTACTTCTTCTAGTATATAAAGGAAATCCTAAGCACGTTTTTATAAGATTTTTCAGATAGAGAAGAGTGTGCCTCTTTTGTATCTAGGGTTTTGTACCTAGGAATGGCAACGGGTCAGGTTCGAGCCAGGTTTTTCAATACCCGAACCTGACCCTCGGGCCAAGACCCGCAGCCCGAACCCGGCCCGTTTACTAAACGGATTTTTTTTTAGGGCCCGGACAGGCCCCGCGGGCCCCGTTAAGCCCTGCCAGATTTGGGCCCAATCAGCAGCCCAAATCGTGGCCCAACCAAAAAAAGAAAAAAAAAAAAAATTGAAGCCCAAAAATAGAATTGAAGAATAAAATACTTTGATTCTTTGCCCCCTCTCTCTTCCCTCTACAAAATCACCTCTATGCTGACCCATTGCCATTGCCAATGAATTGGGTATGCAAAGTAACACAACACAGAAATTCAAAAAGTTTTTAACAAATTCATCATTGTATCAAACTACTTGAGCTCTTCAAAGGAATCAATAAAAAGATCATTTTTTTTTTTTTTTATATTACATGAATGCAAATATAATACTTTCAAAAACCGAAACTTGTTTAATAATCACAGCTAGAAACTTGTATATAAATTCAACTCATTTTGTGAACTTTTACAATCAAAATTAGGAAATGAGTAACGAATCAGTAACCCATCCCCAACCCCCACAAGAAAACCCATACCCAAACAAAAAAAAAAAAAAAAAAAAAAAAAAAAAAAAATCTTCCTTGCGTTGTGTTCTTATTGTACCCACTAAAAAACAAATCCATAGAAAAATCTTAGTATCACCGTAATACCATAATCAAAACAATTGTAATACCTTGAGACGAAATCAAAGAAAACAGAGACGAAATGAACCCAAAAAAAAAAAAAAAAAAAAAAAAAAAGAAAAAGAAAAAGAAAGAGAGAGAACGAGGTGGTCCAGTGGAGACACACGGAGCGAGCTAGGCGGCTGTGGCCGGTGGCAATGAGGCATGGGAATGAATGGGGTTGTGGCCGGCGGCAATGATGTAGGGATGAGAGTGACTAAGGGAAAGTGTGTGAGGGTGAGGGAGGGACTGAGGGAGGCGTGAGCAGATGTTGCTGAAAAAAATGAGGGACTTAACTTAGGGTTAGTAATAGATATATATATATATATATAGCGTTTTTTTTTTTTTTTTTGGTAATTTCATGTCAATTGGGTTATATCCGGGCCGGGTTTCAAGCCGGGTTTCGGATTTTTTTGATAAAACTCAAACCAGATCTAGACCCGCGTCGGGTTTTATTTTATTTTTTTTTTTAACCCATACCCGACCCTATTTCTAATCGGACTGAGTAAAATCCGACCCATTAGGATCGGGCCAGGCCGGGTACCCACAGGTCGGGCAAAAATTGCCATCCCTATTTGTATCCAAAAGCTCTCTCATATCTTCTACCAATGTTATTCCTTGAAGAATCTCAAGATCCAGTAGATCTGAAGTTGCTGCATCAAGATCAACAATAGTTGAAGATCTAAATCTTCAAGGGTGGTCTTAGAGTCATAAATAGGAGAGTTTGTTTTGCTAAACCTTTGAGTGAAGTCTCAAAGTCACAAGTATGGGTGCTTGTGTTGCAAAGGCCTAATAGAGAAGGAGTCCGTAAATTCGGAGCTTGCACGTAGTCATGTCAGTAAGTTCTACATGTGGTAGCAATAGGATGTTAATGGTCTAAGTTTTATTGTAAATTTCGATTCTTTATAGTGGATTTGTTTTTTACCTTGAGGATTACTAGGTTAAATCATCCCTAGGTTTTTTATCGGTTTAGTTTTCCTGGGTGATCATATCATTGTGTTTTTTATATTTCTGATGCTTTACATATACGATTTATGTTTGTTTGACCTAGATTTGAATAATAAACCTAAGTATCCACTTGGTTAATTTATTAAGTTAAACAATCTAATTTATAGGGATCTAAAAACCTAACAGTGTTAAATCATCAATTATAAATTAATCTCCTCTAATAGTTTGAGACTTTAATTTTTGTAAACTGATATCCTACAAAGTCACATACCAAATAATATCTCTCTCTCTCTCTCTCTCTCTTAAAAACAAGATATAAAAATAAAAATTAGATTACAACTTTACTTAACCATGCATCATCATATATCCAAAATAAAGTATCTTTTTTAATTGTAATATATTTTTATTTCTTTTTATTAATATTTATAGTTCAACTATGATATTCAATTCTCTATATGAAATTAACATTGGTTTAGTTGGTATTATTCATCAAATTATGTATTTAATGTATCAATTTAACCTTCATTTGATTAGTATTAAATAATTTTGTTTAATTAATATATACATATTAAAGGCCTAACATATATTTTTCGTCTTAGGCCCTAAATTATGTTGAGCCGCCTCTGACTACATCAAAAATCAATTGGTGTCTTACGCTTGATTGTATCTATCAATATATATATATATATATATATATATATAGAGTCAAGTTATAATTAAATGGGTTATGCGATTAAATATATGGAATATTGGAATATACAATATATAGAAGTCATCTTTTACCTCTTAAATCTATGATATTTAACAAAAATAAGATTTAAATCCTATGTTCCTACACAACTTCAAACCTTCAATAAATCTGTGTTTTTTTTTTTTTTTTTTTTTTACCCCTAAAACTATAAGATATTTAGTAAATTCAGATAAACTAATTATCCTTGTGTCATATGCCAGTGCTTTTCACACACACACACTTGTCTTAGCGTTCCAAAATGAGAGAATGGGCGATGAGGTTCAGGGTGTGCAGTGCCACAACCAGGCTAGACATATAATTTTGCAAGAACCATTCAAGACCTTAGGCTCCCAAGCTTAGCTAAAATAAAGTTGATAGGTCAACAATGTATTAACCCCTTTAGTAAATTAATCAATTAATTATCCAAGTGAATTAATTAGATTCAATTACATGCAATAAGCATGGTAGCACAAACAAATCACCAACTAAGTTAAATGCAACGGAATATAAATTTGACACAAATAATTTATTTACGAATGGGAAAAACAACCGAGGTAAAATCTCATCGGGTGAATTTAAGATCACCACTCTTGAGAGTCTACTATTATCAAAACAAATGATTACAAGTAAAAGAAATCACAATACCTAATACCAACTTACAGTACAGTTGAACCCTTATCCTAATACCCAATTAGACTTGTGATATAGCGGAAATCTCTTCGTTCAATGCACGAATTCCAATACGTGACTAACCAATGATGCACGGATCACAAACATCTAAGATATCATCAAATTTGCCTTTGGCAAAGTATATGACTTCTTAAATATTTGCATATTAAGGATTTTATAGATCAGAAGAAAAACTACAATACTCAGATGTGCTCCATGTCCCATCAACCATTAACTCTAAACATGTGGAAATTGATCTTCACCGAACTGGAAAAGAAATCATTCTTTGCTGATGATCCAGAAGAAGCCAAGAGAATAAGCTCAGCTAGAGGTGATTGGATTCTCGAGAATGGGAACTTCATTGGTGACTTTCACTTAACTAGTTTATTGCCTTTCGTAAAAAATGTTGCTTATGATGAAAGTCTTCTCGTGAGTTGAGTAAGCGCCTTTCAGATTACATGTTTTACCTTTTATATCAACAACCAAGTATGATGTCCGAAGTTTCAGGCATTGCAAAACTAAGGTTCAAGGATACTTGGCTCGAAGCGCAAAGATTCTTTAGCCAAATTGAAGGGAAAAGTTTGAAAAGTGCCTGTGCAAAAATTCTTCAAGTAAACACATCTGTCAAACCTGTTCATGTGAAGGGAGACCAATCTAAATCTGTATTGTTTGATCTATGCATATTGGCAAAAGAGATTGAACATTTGGGCACACAGAAATGGAAGGTAACGAGTAAAGTATGGGTGAAATTGCTATCTTATGCTGCGAGTCGTAGCAGAGCAAATGCACATGTCCAACAGCTAAGTAGGGGTGATGAGCTTATTGCTTTTGTTTGGCTATTGATGGCCCATTTTGGCTTGAAAGAGCATGCTTGGGTTGAGACCCGTACCAGAGCAAAACTGATTGTTGGTAAATGACAAAATATATGCAGCTTTTATAAATATAAAGTGAATAAAGAGAAGGAGAGAAGTAGATGAAAGCTCTATAGGTATAAGCAGGGACAAAGCTACCTCCCAAAGTTTTTAAAAAAACTTTACAAGGTATATTTATTTTGCAATTTTTTTAGATACTAGACCTTAAAATGGATAGTTGGCCCCTCCAAAAAATAAGACCTGGCCCTGCAAAAAAGTATTGAATAAATTTTAAGAACAACAAACTATCTACCTTGCAACCAAAAAAAAACCTCTAGTTTTTTCCTCTCTTAATTGGTAAGTTTTAGTTGTTGAGTTCAAATAGTAAGTTTTAATAAAATAAATTTCCTAGTAGAGCTATTTTATTTTATTTTATTTGGGACTAAGTCTTTCATTGTTGTTAATTTTCAAATTGTTTGTCAATACTTGATTTTGTCACAAACTGTTAAATGAAAAATACTATGGTGAGGATATATAAGTGACAATAAATATATAATTTTTATTTCCTTTTCAATTTGGGTCGAAGTCATATGTTGTTATTGCTATTGTTGTTAAGTTTCCAATCGTTTGCCAGTGCTTGATTTAGACTAAAAATGCTAAATGAAAAAAATAGAGGATATTTAATGCTTGGGGGGGTGGGGGGGGGGGGATTTGATAACACTCCACAAATAAAAGATTTAAAAAATTATAATTAAATAATAGTAGAACGTTTTGTACATATTGGTGGCAAAGTAGACAATTTATGTATATGCACTAAAGTTTATGTAAAATGTATATGTATGTATCAATATATGTAGTTGTGTAAGTGTATATTGTTAGGTTCTAAGGTCTTAGGATTTTATGTATTTAGAACTCTAATTTGTAATGTTGGCAAACCATGATCAAAACATTGTATGGTATCTTCTTTAGACTTGCTCAAAGTTGGTTTAATATTGTAAAGTTGGAATCGAGTGGCTGCAGAAGTATTTGGGACTCTCGGCCTGGCTCGATCGATCGAAGAATAGACTCGATCGATCGAAAATCGCACAGGTTGAATTTTCTGCAGAATTTCCAACTCAGCCCTACTTCATTAAACGTTTAGGGTTTTATGTTTTTACCCTAGGTATATAAATAAAACCCTAGCCACGTTTTTGAAGGTTGTCCATATTGTATTGTTGCTCATACATTGCGGTTTTGTGTGAATCTCTTGTGAGATCTTTGAGGAGCTTTCCTTTACACAAAACTTAGGGTTTTCATGGTGGAGATTATTTCAACATCTTGAAGATCATTACTGTTGCAACCATTGGAACTTAAAAGAAAAGCAAGCGGGGAGCTTGTAGCTGATTGAGGAATTCAAGAAAGAAGTAGTCCGTGGATTCGGAGCCTGCGCGTGGTCGTGTCAGGAAGTTCTACTGGTGGGTAGCATTAGGAAGTCGAGCGGGGAGCTTGTAGTCCTTTTGTACGAACTTCAATTCTTTCATAGTGAATTCAAGTTAGCCTTGAGGATCGGTGGGTCAAATCCTCCCCAGGTTTTTACCGTGTGGTTTCCTGGGTGATCATATCTTGTGTTATTTATTTTCCGCTGCATTATTATTCTTGATATGATTGTTTGATTGTTTTAACCTAGAATTGCTTAATTTGACTAAGTAACAACTTGGCTAATTAATCTAGGCTACGCAATCTGTGTGTGTTTAAGGGGTCTAAATTTCCATCAATTTCTACCAGGGTGAGTCTGCCATTGGCCCCTATGTTTCTAGGTCATTTGTATGTGTAGTTAGATAGTTTGCAGAGTGATGAGAAGCAGGCGAGTTCTTGCCATATAGTTACTACTTCTACCAACAGTACCATTTTGTAGCATCTGTTATGGGAGCGTTATGCTAGGCACTTGGCTAAGTGCAATTCTATCTGTTTTGCCAAAGAGAAGTACTGTTCCAGTCCAAAGGTTATTACTGATTTTTGCGACCATTTTGTTTCTGATTTTCCATTGGCTTATCGCTGGGTCGGGTTGAAGCCGTTTAGACATCCTGCCATAGAGTTTCTTGATAAAGGAGTTGGCTTTTGTTGGAGAGCATACAAGAATTTGGGCACTGGTTTTACATGTCCTAATTTGATCATAGGCCCCTTTATTGACACTGCTAGGAGCACCACCCCGTTGACTACCTTTGATGAGAGGGGGATTACGTATTTGGCAGCCACTAATGCTAGGTGGCTGCCTTACCTTGCTGATGAGGGCATCCGATTTATGCACTATTCTGCCAATAGAGTAAGTAGGCAGTTTAGGTTGGATCAGGACATACCTGATGATTTCACTACCATTCTAGAGTCTGCTACTTCTGTTCAACCATTCCTACAGCTTAGTGCTTTTGAGTTTTGGAGCAAGCGTTTCATGGCAGTCACTATCTCGGGTTCACAGAGAGAGGGTCTTTGCACGGATGTGATGCATACTGCAGGCTGTGATGACTTTATTTGAGCAAGAGTTTTTAGGTAGCCGTGGGTTTTCTCTCATTCCTCTTAATGGTCTTCATGCCATCATTTTTGCCAACCCGCGGTTGTTGCTTCCCACCAAGTCTGTGGTGGCATATGCTAGGAAGTAGAGTTGGTCTGCTATATTTGAGCGGTAGGTAAAGGAGAAAGGGTGCTACTTATATGCTGGTGAGTACTCCACGGGTTAGGAGAAGAAGGTGAAGGTGGTGAACCTTCTTGCGCCCGTAAAGAAAGGCTTGGTGTCTCGGTCCGCTAAGCCCAAGTCTACCAAGAAAGGCAATGATTCTTCTGAGACTTGTTCTAACATTGTTCCCTATGAGGGTGGTCTTCCTCCCATTGTAACATAGTCCTTGAGAGTTCTCCTCCTCCCTCTACTCGTACCAATTCCAGCAGGCTCCCTACTGTAGGCAAGCCCGAGCCTTCCACTCCACGGCCATCCACTAATACTCCTCCTTCTAGTAGGATCCAAGGCAGCAAAAGGAAGACATCTCCACCACCTTTATCTGCCATTATTGAGAGGAGAGCATGTTATCTCTAACCTTGCTTCTTCTTCTTTTTTCTTATTCATGGGGCCTTCCTACGGCCAACTCCATATGTATGCTCATGCATCTTCCTTATTTTTTTAAATTTTTTTATTAATTCCTGGTAGTCTAAGATAAGGAGGACAATTATACCACCCACCCCATCTTACTTAACAAGCCCAAGTTGGAGCTACACTTCTTCCCTTTGCATGCATTCTCATTGCCACGTGTTACCATGTGTTCTCTCTCCTTTCTCATCATCATTTTTTTTTTTGGCATATTTATTTATCTCTTCTTCCTACCTTGACATATGCCTTCTTTCTTTCTCTTCGTCCCTCTTTTCTATTTTTAAGTTGACCCTGAGCTCCTTTCTGTCCATCACCCCATGAGTAAGAAGGTCTCTGCTACCATAGGCACACCCATAAAGGGTTTCTTTGATGGGGCAGCTATAGTGGTTAAGGCCATGGCCTCTGCTTCTGCTGTTGCACAAGGAACTCCTGCCGAGGCTCTGATTCCTTCTCCCAGGCCTGGTCCTGTTGAGGAAAGTGCCCAGACCGTGAGGGTTGGTGAGTCTATTCCTATTCCTACTGAGATTCCTAATCCTCAGAAAGGAGCCACTCCTGCGAGTGCATCTTAGACAGGGAGTGCTTCTCCTGCTACTCCACCTGTCATCTCTACTAGTGATCCCTTTGTTGCTCTGTCTTAGATTGTGAAATATGGCTACTCATTGGTGGTCACTCCTTCATCCATTCCTAGTTTTTCCACTCGAGGGCCCGATATAGATTTTCTTCAGATGAGGGATCCAAGGAGATTCTTGAGGATTTTGAGGATGAGCTTGTCACGAAGAAGAGAGTTTCTGATTCTAACAAGGATGATGGTGGTGAGCGTGAGACTGAAGCTATGGGTACGTGTCTCTTGCCCTTGTTAGATCTTTTTTTTTTTTGGGTAACTTCCTGGTACATTTCTTTAATTGTTCTGCACTTTAATTTCCTTAGCCACAGTTATTCTGAGGAGCCCAAGACTGCAGCAGACATCGCGATGCCTACAACCCCCATTCCCATGGGTCTTAGTAATTTTTCTTTCTCCCATATCTTCTTTAATCTTCATTACAGATTCATCCCTTCACTTTTTCTGTCCCTCATGCTATATTTCATGTTTCTTCCTAGGTCTGACTCCTATTGAGGTGGCTTCATCCTCTCGGTTTGAGGTTGGCACTAGTTCTGCCACAGTTCCTGATCCGGTGAACGAGGCTGCTACTTTCTTCATCTGGTTTGACCAGCTTGAAATTAATGATCTTGATCATGCAGATTTCTAGGGTGCTAGAGCCCTTTATGTTGATTTTCATGGCTTTCGGGTCCTTAAGGAGTGCATCTCTCATTTGGAGATAGTTTACAATAGCTGTAGGGACTTCATGTAGGGATTTCTTTTTGGTTGATCCACGAAGGAGCACTTCCTCAAGCTATTAATGAGCATAATGAACGACATCGAGCATAACTTCATCAACATCGTGTCTGCTAAGAGGATCCTACAATGAAGGGCCGCAGTTTAGGAGTTGATCAGAGTTGGGTTTGCTGTGGAGTTCCTGCTAGATCACCTGCGAGAGATTGCTCAAGCCTTCTTTATGAAGAAGGTCCAGCCTACTGTGGACGCCATAGATGCTCACATCGAGATTTCGAAGAAGGAAATGGCAGACCTAGAGGCACGACGTGAATGCCTCCTTTCTAGTGTTACTGGCCCTAGCCGCTTTAGAGATCAGACCCATATTTCTGGTCTTTGATGAGACTTATTACATTATGTAGTTCCCTGTTTATTTCCTTCCCCTATGTTTATCTTCTTCCCCTTTTCAGCTTACCCAATACACTTCCTTATTTTCTCTAGCACTTATTTGATAAGTTTGACATGACTTATATATTTTGGGTTTGTAATTTATTATGCTACATCTGCTATGGTTATTACTATGATTATGATACAGTATGTTTTTGCTAATACTCCATAGTCTTCATTACTTTTTACAAATGAAAACACACTACAATACTTTCTTGTGACATCATCCCTTGCAAGGACAATCACTTAGAGGGGGGAAAAAAAAACTAAACAAGAGAAAGGAATAACTACACAATGTTTCTTAGGCATAATATCACTTTAACCATTTGCCGTTAATGGGGTCCATTAGATCTGTTCCATTCATATGGGCCAAACAATAATACCCACTTACATGTGCTTCCTTTACTACAAAGGGTCCCTCCCATTTTGGTGAAAATTTAGATGGTCCGATCATACCTCGCTTGACGTGGTCTACCATTTTTAGCATAAGCTATCCTTCTGTGAACACCCTTTCTTTGGTCGTCTTGCCATAAGCTTCAGTCATCTTTTGTTTATATTTAGGGCTACATTATTGGGCTTCCTCCCTTTTCTCTTCTAATCCTTCCAGGTTTTCGCATCTTTCTTCCACGAAACTCCCTTTTCCTTTTCTTTCTTTCGTGCCTACATGACCCTTAAAGAGGGCGTCATCACTTCAGCTGGGCTAATAACCTCTGTTCCATACGTGGCAAACGTGGGTGAGTTTTGATAGGCCCAAAGGGTGTCTAGCAGATGCATTGCCCATCCCCAGTGTAATCCTGATTCATTTTGCTAATGATCCTGATGAGAGTCTTGTTTATTGCTTCTGCTTGCCCATTCCCTTAGGGGTAATAGGGCAATGACCGATATTGTTTGATTTGATAAAACTCTAGCATCTTTCTTACCTCACTATTGACAAATGGAGTGCCATTGTCACTGATGATCCTTTGAGGTACTCCGAACCTAATAATTATGTTCTCCTTGATAAAATTTGTCACGGCTCCTCCTGTGGCCTTTCGAAGTGGTATAGCTTCTACCCATTTGGTAAAGTACTCCGTAGCCACAAGAATCCATATGTACCCGCGAGAGGGTGGATTAACTGGTCCCCATTAAGTCAAGCCCCTAGGTGTGGAAGGGTCATGGGATGACCATGCTACGTAAACTTTGTGGGTGAGTGTGAATCACGTTAGCCTGCACTTGGCAACTGTGGCATTTATTCACAAATTATGCTGTATCTTTCCTCATAGTGGGCCAATAATAACCCATCTGCAGCAAACACCGATATAGCTTTTTCTATCCTTGGTGCTCTTCACACTCCCTTACATGTACTTCCTTTATCATTTTCCTCGCTTCTTTCGGACCCAAACATCATAATGGGTCTCCATCATTTCCTTTCTTAAAAAAGATTCCCTCATGTAAAAGTAGCGCACTGCCAACCTTTTAAGTTTGTATCTTTCACTATGCTTCTGTGGCAAGACACCTTCTGCCAGGTATTGCACGAATGGGCTTATCCAGTCTTCACTAGTGAACACAGTGTAACTTTCCTCTCTGTCTGTAGCTATATGGCAAGCTTTGCATTGGGTTTGGACTAGGTCTGCATCCTTACCCATGCTTGGCCAATAGAAACCCTTGCTCTCTGAAGTCTGCGATAAAGGTTGATTTTGCAGCAAAACCCGCAGGTTCTGCCATGCACTTCCTTCAATTTTCTTAAGGCCTCTTCTTGCCCCACACATCTTGACAGAATTCCTCTTGACATTTTGTAGTATAGCTCCCCTTTCATCTAGGTGTAGTCCTTCAATGTCTTCAAATCTTCCATATCTCCTTCTTTCAATAGTATTCCTTAATAGGAATTCTCCAGTCCTCCTTACACCCTTGTTATTCCTGGAACCTTTCCTGTTAAGACATGTGTGAATCATACTAGGAACATATGTCAATATAAAATTGGCTAATCCCTTGTCAAAATGCATTTTACTTGTAATTGGGTAGATCTAGAATGTGTTTAATGCTTCAAGGAACAAGGTTTCAAGTCCAAGTGTTAAAGCCATGCAAGTTTGTCCAAGAAACAAGTGAAGAAGTGCTAGATTTCAAAACTTGATAGCTAGCTCAACAGCTAGTATCTATCGAGGTTTAAAAGGCTATTTAAGCCCGATGCTCGACAACAACTCGATAGATAAAGTATCTATCGAGATTTAAGAAAATCAGTTTTTCATATCTGATTTCACTCTAATCCGTGTATAGATATTTGGGCTTTCTTTTCTCACAATCCTAAACATATATAAGGATTGTTTTAAAGGCCATCATAGTTGATGCACCTCAATGCAAAAGTTTTTCACAAGCATATTGTGAACCGAAGACATATGCCCTAGTTCATCTTTCTCTTGAAAAAGCTGTTGTGTTTGTACACCGTAGGATTTTGTAACCAAGGAGTTTCGTGATCTTCATTATGTTGATGAACTAAAGAACTTTGCAGCTAACATCCTTCTCAAGTTGGTGTGTAAGCCACATACTGGGATCCACATATCGAATTGGTTAGTCACATACTAGGAGTCGTGCATTGAAAATGAGAGATTGTTACTACAGAACAAGTCTAATTGGGTATTAGGGTAATGGTTCAACTGTAGGTTGGTATAAGGTACTGGGATTCCTTTACTTGTAACCGTTTGTTATGATAATAGTGGATTCTCAAGAGTGGTGACCTTAAAATCACCTAGTGGGATTTTTGCTGTATAGGTTTTCCCCATTCGTAAATAAATCACCGTGTCAATTTATTTTTCACTGCATATTAAATTAGTTGGTGATTTGTTTGTACTACCACGCTTATTGCATGCTAATTTAAGTAATTAATTAACTTAGCTAATTAATTGGTTAATTCATCACAAAGTGTCAATACATTCTTAGCCTATCAAGTGATATCAGAAAAGGCACACTTTGATTAGAATTTAATCTTTCGTATGTGATCTATTGACCCTTGTTTGTCATGGATAGAGGACAGTCTCTTATTATACCTCTTTTATTTAATAGCACTAAGTATGCATACTGGAAAGTACATGTAAGAGCTTTTTTGCAGTCATTAGATGAAAAGGTATGGCAAGCTGTGGAGATAGGCTGGACCAAGCCAAAGGAAGCACCAACCGATTGGGATGATGCTAAGATCAAGGTGGTAAATTTCAATAGCAGGGCATTGAATGCGTTATTCAATGCGGTCATGAATGAGGAGTTCAAGAAGATATCCTCTACTAAAACTGTAAAGGAAGCATGTACCATCCTCCAGACAACTTATGAAGGAACTAAGGCTGTCAATGATTCAAAACTTCAGAGGCTTACCACAAGTTTTGAAGAGATTAAGATGGAAGAGGATGAGTCATTCGATTAGTTATATACCAAACTCAAGGACATAATGAACTCAGCCTTTAATCTTGGGGAAACCATTCTCGAACCAAATATTGTTAGAAAGGTGCTCAGATCTCTGCCTGAGAGATTTCATGCCAAGATCACCGCGATTGAGGAATCAAATGATATTGATAAAATTCCTTTGATAGAGCTGGTTGGCAATTTGCAAACCTATGAGTTGGGTTTGACAAGGATAGGGAAATCTAGTAAGAGAAAAAGCATGGCACTGAAGGCCAGGAGCAATGACACTGATAAGTCTTCAAACGATGAAGATTCTATGATGAAATCATATATCACCAGGAAATTCAAAAAGTTTATGAAGAATGCCAATGCTAAAGGATTTGACAAAGACCGCAAGCAGTCCAATTCATCTCAGTTCAAGAACCAAGACAAAGGGAAGAAAGATGCTAGGGATAGCAGTCAGTATACTGTTCCCTCAAGACTAAAGTGCTTTGGGTGTCAAGGCTTTGATCACATGAAACAAGAGTGTCCTATGTATCTCAAGACCATTGGGAAGAGTAAGGCACTTGCTACTACTTTGAGCGACACTGAGGCTGGGGATGATTCTGATAATGAGGATGATGGAATCCTAAATGCCTTCACTGTCACTGTAAATCCTACTGAGGGGATTGTTGAAGATATGGATGAAAAAGAGGACTTAATGGAGTCTAAATTTGAGAAGATGGATGAACAAGATGACATCCACACAGCCTATGCAAAATTATACAAGGTCTCGGAAAAGCATGAGAAGTTGTATAGGTTGGCCACCAAGAAGCTCATTGATGTGGCGCTAGAAAGAGAAGAAATCTCCACAAAGTTTGATGAAGCCAATTAGACCATTGGAGCACTGAGATTTGAGAATAATTTCTTGGCTGAGAAAACCAAGAAGCTTAAGGCAGAGCTATTCCAAGTCAGGCCTCAGTTAGAGAGGACTTCAAGTACAAAGCTTAACGAGATGCACAGTCTTCAGAAATTTGTTTCTGATCGAATTGGTTTAGGGTATGATTTCTCTTCTTCTAGTATTGCTTCTACTAGTACTACTGTTTTTGTTTCTCCTAGTAATAATGTTAAATCTGAGAACAATGATGTGAAAAATGTTTTAGCTAGTGAGAACATAAACAAGGGTAAATCTATCTTAGGAGCACCCCCTAAGCTTGATAAGAAAGAGACTAAAAACCCTAGGGCTAAGAAGGGCAATACTCAAAAGTCAAAACAAAAGAAACAGCATATCTACCATTACTATAGGGCAACTGGACATACTCGACCTAATTGCTATTAGTGTTTAGCCATTCAACAGAGCAACAATATGATCTTAATGGGAAACTAAAATCAGTTTCCATCCTCCTTTGCTCCTCTTGGAGATCTACTCAAAACCATCATGTTTATGTCGAACTTGAACGGTTTCAATTCTTCCTCCTCACCATCAAATCAAGGGTTTGCAAAATAGAAGGGTTTTTCCAAGGTGTGGAAGGAAAAAGAATCCAAGTGATTTAGTCACTTTTTCTCTCTCTCCCCTTCTTGTTTTTGATTTTGCATTACCTGTGTGTTTTGCTTTCTTATTTTAAGTCAGTCTAGTTTTATATTTTGCTTTGTTTAACATGTCTTTGTTTGTTTGTTTGTTTTCAGTTTTGCTTTATTTTGTTTTTCATAAAAATAAAAATAAAAATAATTGAAAAAATCAGAATAATACAAAAACAGTGTGTGTTTTGTGTACATTGGTACTTGTGTACCTTGGATGGTCATTGAAACAAAATTTTTTAAACTTTGTATCTTTTGTAGCTTAGATGAGCATCTCTATGCACAACTAAGCAAGTGAGTTTTGTGGCTTGTGTTTGTGATGAGTAAGATTAAGTAATCTCTTGTACTTAACACTCATATCACTCTTTTTGACGTGAAAGACTAGAAAATTTTAAGAAAAAGGCATAAATAATCATCTCACCACTGTTGCCTGCCAATCATGAAATGACATATGTATGCTTCAGCATAGCAAAAGTACAATGTCAAAAGCTTAACATCATTGGGTGTTTCTTTTTTCTCTCTTATATGCCCATGCATGATTTGCTTAAAAGAAAATATGCAAAGAAAATTAAAAGTAAAACGAATCAAAATACTTTATATATGATTATAAGCATGTCTTCTAAGAGATGTGGGAGTCATAGGATGTACCTCGAAGGTGATAGTCTCCATCAAGCAATTATAATTGTGTGTGAGTTAAAGTGATTTTCTTATATCTTAAATAGTCATAACATATAGACATTTATGCAATCTTGCGATATTTTTCATACACAACATGCAATATTCTTTGCTACTCTTGATACATATGCAGGTACAATGTGATTTGGCCATCACAAGGAATACATGAGTTAATGTATGCTCACTAAACTGTCTTGACTTGTTTTTGAGATATAAAATTGGTTAGACTTATTTAGTATGTGTGTGTGTGTGTGTTTTGGATCTAAATGCTTGACATTTTTCTTAATGAGAGATGTTTTTGAGAGCTTAAAATGTTATTTGAATCTTTGGTTGAGTAGCATATTTGATTGCATTCATGTTTGTATTTTACTCTTCTTTGAAAAACTATTTTTAAGCAATCTTGACAGTTTCTTAACACCTCTCGACAGCTAGGCTATCTATCGAGCTTCTTGAGCTTCCTTTCTCAATAGTTGTTATCACAATCTCGATCCATCGAGACTGTTGAGATTCAATCTCGATACCTTCTCGACAGCTACTCGATCCATCGAGGAAGTTTCTTTATGCTCAATAGATGCTCAATAACTTCTCAATCCATCGAAGTCACCTTACTGTGGACACCTCTCGTTAGCTCCTCAATAGCTCATTTTGGCCATTTTAATTCTCGATAGCTCTCGACACCTCTTGATCCATCAAAAAACTGGGATTTCTATATAAAGGGTCAACGCGATTTCCATTTCATTTTTCTCGATCTCTCTCGATCCTTTCTAACCCCTCGTCTTCCCAAACTCTCTTTTCTCACTCAAAACCTCCTCTTCACTCAATCTTTAGCCACAAGGGTGATCTTTTCTTCTGGTATGATCTCATTTCTTACACTTAATCATGCATTTCATCCTTTTGACCTAACTTTTGGGATTTTTTGAAAAAATTTGGGGTTTTTCAAAATTATGGAGGTTTTCGTGAAATTTTTGGGATGGGTTTTTGTTTAAATGATTTTAAATGATCATGCATTGCATCACATGTGCATTTTAACAATGATTCATGCATTTTAGATGTGTGATTATTATGTTGAAATGATATGTGCTGGTAGGTTTGGATTAGGCTAAGCCCATGATGTTTTTTTTTTTAATGTTGCATATCAAATGCTCATGCATTTTTCATGCATATGTACCTTCATTTTTTTATATTCTTATATTGAACTGTTTGGTGCTTTTCTTGCTTGTCTCTCTCTCTCCCTCTCTTTCTTGCATTAGTTTGCTCAATGGCACTTAAACACAAATCTACTCTGTCCTGGAACCCTCTTCGTTTCAAGGCATCTTCTTCTTCTTCCCCCTCTAATTCTACTCCATCTCACGTCCGATTCCATGATGATAAATCCCTTAGGGATTTTTCAGAGAACTTCTCTCGACGAGGCATTTATTCGAAACACCAAGTCATTCTATCAGACTTTTCGGATACTAACCTTCCCACTATCATCTACAGTAGGAGTTGGAAGTCACTATGTGGCATCCCGGTCACTTGTCCCTTCATGATCATACAAGAGTTTTACTCCAATATGCACGGATTTGATTATTCAGCACCCCATTTTGTTACTCGCGTTCGAGGTACGCGTATCATAGTCACTCCGGATCTTATATCTAAGGTGCTACATGTACCGAGGGTAGAGTTTGTTGACTACCTTGGTTGTAAGCGTCTAAGGACTGAATCCAAAGATGAGCTCTCGTCTCGCTTTTATGAGACACCTTCATCTTGTGGTGACCGTCAAAACACCCCTTACTCGGGCTTTGCAAAAGGTCCAAAGTTCCTTAACATGGTGATGACATTTGTTCTCCATTCATTGTCTCACTATAACTCTATCACAAAGCCTCATGCTCGATTTTTGTTATCCCTTCTTGAGGGACTCACTATTGATTTTCCCTCTCACTTTATTCTATCTCTCATAGATATCTATAGGGATACGGCGACCCGTGATAAGCTTATTTTCCCTTCGGTTATCACGCAAATCCTTTGCCATTTTTCTGTCTCTTATCCAGAGTCTACACACTTTTTCCTTATGTGTGCCATAGACACTGCTACCGTCAGACGAAGCGAGGCTCAACTTCGACCGAAGTGGCCACAGACAGAGATAGCAACTCCTCTGGCTTCTTCTGCTCCTTCCACATCTGCTCCTTCTTCATCGGCAGGTGGTGTGACCCTCAAGGCAATCATGGCGTAGCTGCAGTGCATGGATGTTTGCCTTAACACACTTAATGATGAGTTGTGTCAGGTGAACACTTGTGTCGACCATATTGCTCGACGGCAGGCTTGCCTTGGTGGCTTTGTAGAGTCTCCCTCTCCTTCTCCGGAGGCATCTGAGGATGAGGACGATGATGGTGACTCTAACGATGATAATGATAAGGATGATGATGCTAGCTCTTCCAGTGACGATGAGATGATTGTTTGAGTTACTTACCCTTTGTCATTTGTAACAAAAATGGGGAGTAATTTTGGATATAAGAGTAGTCATGTACATAGAGGGAGAGTTAGCATAAGAGATTTTTTTTAGAGGGAGTGTTTTTCTTTTTGAGAGATGTAGTGAGGACTTATGTATTTTTTTTCTTTTCTTCTTTTATAGATACATTGTTCTTACTTTGTGATAGCAAACCTTGTACTTATGATGTTATATATATATATATATATGATGAGGTTGTTATTACAGTTTTTTCACCTATCTCTACATGTGTTGCTTTTTTTCTCTCTTTATGCACATGCCTCTTAATACTTGTATGCAATCTTTTATTTCTATTTCACACTAAGATGCCATGATGAGTTTTGTTTAAAGTGTTTCAGAAATATAGGTTATCAAAGTCTTTCTTGTCATGAACTCTCTTCTTGCAAAATTTTTCAAGAGTTTATGTTAGGATAGATTTTATTGCATTCAACAAGTGAGTATAAGTTGAGTAATTTATGACTTCTCTTATATGTTCATTTGTTTGTTGTGGTTTTGTTACGGATTTCCAAAAGAGGAGATTGTCAGGACATATGTGAATCATGTTAGAAACATATGTCAATATAGAACTGGCTAATCCTTTGACAAAATGCATTTTACTTGTAATTTGGTAGATCTAAGATGTATTTAATGCTTCAATGAACAAGGTTTCAAGTCCAAGTGTTAAAGCCATGCAAGTCTGTCCAAGAAACAAGTGAAGAAGTACTGGATTTTAAAACTCAACAGCTAGTATCTATCGAGGTTTAAAAAGCTGTTTAAGCCCGATGCTCGACAACTGCTCAATAGGTCGGGTATCTATCGAGATTTAAGAAAATCAGTTTTTCAGATTTGATTTCACTCCAATCCGTGTATAGATGTTTGGGCTTTCATTTCTCACAACCCTAAACATATATAAGGATTGTTTTAAGGGCTGCCACAACTGATGCACCTCAATGCAAAAAAATTTCACAAGCATATTGTGAACTGAAGACATATACCCTAGTTCATATTTCTCTTGAAGAAGTTGCTGTGTTTGTACACTGTAGGGTTTTTTAACCAAGGAATTTCTTAATCTTCATCGTGTTGATGAACTGAAGAACTTTGCAGCCAACATCCTTCTCAAGTTGGTGTGTAAGCTGCGTACTAGGATCCGTGCATTGAAAATGAGAGATTGTCACTACAGAACAAGTCCAATTGGGTATTAGGGTAAAGGTTCAACTGTATTTTGGTAGAAGGTACTGGGATTCATTTACTTGTATCTGCTTATTATGATAATAGTAGATTCTTGGAAGTGGTGACCTTAAAATCACCCGGCAGGGTTTTTGCCATGTAGGTTTTCTCCATTCATAAACAAATCACCGTGTCAATTTATTTTTCGCTACATATTAACTTAGTTGGTGATTTGTTTGCGTTACCATACTTATTGCATGCTAATTGAATTAATTAATTAACTTGGCTAATTAATTGGTTAATTCATCACAAGGGGTCAATATATTCTTGGCCTATCATTTCTTGTAGTATTTCAACAATAGATTCCCTTCGTTTTCTAACTTCGACTCTGGTATTACTTCCTTCAAAGGCTATCTATGAGTTGAACATGGCAACCACATCTGCGTACCGATTCTCACTTCTCTAAGCATGCTCTATCTCAAACATTGAAAACCTTTCTTCCATTTTCTAGGCCAACGTCCTGTACGGAGCCAAACTTAGTTCCTTCAAAGAGAAACTCCCTTTGGCCTAGCAAACCACTAGGTTGGAGTCATCTATCACCTTCAAATTCTTGATCCCTATCTCAAGGATTGTGGCCAACCTAGTGAGAAAGGCCTCGTACTCTGTGGTGTTGTTTAAGCAAGGAAACTCCAACTTGAATGAGAGTGCCACAACCTCTTCTTTTTCATGATAGAGGACTATTCCTGTGCCTCCGGAGTTGGCCGTAGAAGAGGCATCAAACTTC
Source organism: Quercus suber (assembly GCF_002906115.3). Taxonomy (NCBI): domain Eukaryota; kingdom Viridiplantae; phylum Streptophyta; class Magnoliopsida; order Fagales; family Fagaceae; genus Quercus; species Quercus suber. The sequence goes on along the minus strand of NW_027069932.1, from coordinate 568,702 downwards.
ATCACCCATTGCCCTTCAACTACTTTTGCCACGACCACTTCCCCTAGAACTTCGTCGTCTAGTGGGAATTCCTCTTCTTATGGGAATTGTGTTAGCAAATCTACTATAGCTTGACTCTTTACTGCCTTGCATGTTCCTGCCTTCAAGTCATATTGTGATAGTTGTAACAACCACTGAGATATCCTCCCAGAGAGAATCGGCTGCCAAAGAAGAGCTTTGATTGCGCGGGACTTCATTATCAAGAATATCTCATAGGCTAGGAAGTAATGGCGCAACCTTGATGATACGCATACTATTGCCAGGCATGCTCTTTCTGCTCTAGGGTAGCAGGTCTCTGCATCCTTTAAAGCATGACTCACATAATAAACTAGTTGTTCAATGCCACCTTCATCTTCTTAGGCGATCAAAGCACCTATGGCATATGGGCTTAAGGCCAGATAGAGCAACAATGGCCTTTTGCAGATTAGGGCTTGCACCGTAAGAAGGTTTGTCATAATCTATTGTAGCCTTCTAAAGGCTATCTGTTATGCCTCTCCCCACTTAAAACTTTGTCCCTTTTTAAGTAATTTGGCGAAGGCTGAAGTGATTGACGCTAAGCCTAGGATGAACCTCTAGATGTAAGAAACTTTCCTCATAAAACTCTTCAATTCCTTCACTATGATAAGTGGCTTCATAGTTGCTATGGCTATAGCTTTGGCCGGGTCTACGTCTATTCTCCTGCTGTGGACCAAGAACCCCAAGAATTTTCTAGCAAACACTTTAAAAGCACACTTAAGTGGATTCATTCTCAGCTTAAAAACTCTGCATCTTTCAAATACCTTTCTTAATACTTTAACATAGTCCTTTCACCTCCTTAACTTTACAACTATGTCATCCACATAGTCTTCCATCTCAAAATGCATCATGTCTTGGAATATGGCGGTCATCATGCGTTGGTAAGTTGCGCTTGCATTTTTCAACTCAAATGGCATCATAGTGTAGTAGAAGTTACCTATGGATGTTCTAAAAGTGGTTTTCTCTGCATCTCTTAGCGCCATTAGAATCTGGTTATATCCACTAAACCCATCCATAAAGGAGAACATGGCATTCCCTGCTACAGAGTCTATCAGCAAGTCCATGTTCGGCTGTGGGAATTTGTCTATTGGGTAGACTCGGTTGAGGTTTCTGAAATTTATGCATTATCTTATCTGCCCATTTTTCTTCTTCACTGGCACAATATTGGATAGCCATCGTAGGTTCTGGACGAGTTTAATCTAACCAGTGGCCTACAACTTTTGCATTTTCTTTACTATTTGTTCTTCTATTTTGGTATGAAACACTCTGGCAAGCTTAGCCTCGGGATCTACGTTGAGCATGTGCACTACCTGAAAGGTTTTAGACCCCTTAACACAACCAGATTGGTTAGCCTAGATTAATTAGCCAAGTTGTTACTTAGTCAAATTATGCAATTCTATGTTAAAGCAATCAAATAATCATATCAAAATAATAAAGCAGTGGAATAGTAAAAGATACAATGATATGATCACCTAGGAAACCACACGGTAAAAACCTGGGGAGGATTTGACCTAGCTATCCTCAAGGTAAACCTGAATCCACTATGCGAAAGAATCGAAGTTCATACAGAAGGACTACAAGCTCCCCGCTTGACTTCCTAATGCTACCCACCAGTAGAACTTACTGACACGACCATGTGCAAGCTCCAAATCCACGGACTCCTTCTTTCTTAGATTCTTCAATCAGCTACAAGCACCCACGCTTGATATTCTTTAAACTTCAATGGTAGCAACCAAGTTGATCATCAAGATATTGATACTATCTCTAACTTGAAAACCCTAAGCTTTGTGTAAAGGAAAGCTCTTCTAGATCTCACAAGAGATTTACACAAAATAGCAATGTATGAGCAACAATACAACTGGAGCACCATTAAAAACGTGGCTAGGGTTTTACCTTATATACCTAGGGTAAAAACATAAAACCCTAAACGTTTAATGAGTTAAGGCTGAGTAGGAAATTCTGCAGAAAGTGCAATCTAGTCGATTTTCGATCGATCGAATCTATTCTTCGATCAATCGAGCCAGACCGAAATGCCTCAATGCATCTGCAGTCTCTCGATTCCAACTTTACAATAATTAAACAACTTTGAGCACACTATAACAAGACTAAACATATTGTTTTGATCATGGTTTGCCAATATTACAAATTAAAGTTCTAAATACATAAATTCCAAAACCTTTAGAACCTAACAAACTCCCCCTTTGGCAATCCGTGACAAAACCCTAATTAAAAACTCAAAGTTTTACAAGTAAAAAGCCCTTTACAAAGATAATGCTCATAAACTTCAAATTCAACCCTAACTACTATCCATCGGTTGCAAGTGTAGACAGCAGCTTAGTTGAATCAACCTGTATATTCCTGAAATACTCAACAAACGCATAAACGCATGTGTGACAGAAAAGAGTAAAACAACAGGTATAACATTCTTGTAAGATTCACACAACACAAAATAAAGACATATATGAATGA
>NW_027069932.1:528918-562457 GCF_002906115.3 Quercus suber | reverse complement strand
GAAAGAATCGAAGTTCATACAGAAGGACTACAAGCTCCCCGCTTGACTTCCTAATGCTACCCACTAGTAGAACTTACTGACACGACCACGTGCAAGCTCCGAATCCACGGACTCCTTCTTTCTTGGATTCTTCAATCAGCTACAAGCACCCACGCTTGATATTCTTTAAGCTTCAATGGTAGCAACCAAGTTGATCATCAAGATATTGATACTATCTCTAACTTGAAAACCCTAAGCTTTGTGTAAAGGAAAGCTCCTCTAGATCTCACAAGAGATTTACACAAAACAGCAATGTATAAGCAACAATACAACTGGAGCACCATTAAAAACGTGGCTAGGGTTTTACCTTATATACCTAGGGCAAAAACATAAAACCCTAAACGTTTATGAGTTAGGGCTGAGTTGGAAATTCTGCAGAAAACGCAATCTGGTCGATTTTCGATCGATCGAATCTATTCTTCGATCGATCGAGCCAAACCGAAATGCCCCAATGCATCTGCAGTCTCTCGATTCCAACTTTACAATAATTAAACAACTTTGAGCACACTATAACAAGACTAAACCTATTGTTTTAATCATGGTTTGCCAATATTACAAATTAGAGTTCTAAATACATAAATTCCTAAACCTTTAGAACCTAACACTACCAATCTTAGGTCTAGCCCAAGCATCTCGTTGTAATCCCATGCAAAAACATCCTTGAATTCTTTCAACAATACTATTAGCTTTAACCTTTCCTCCTCTGACAGTTTTGAACTTATTAAAATGGGTCTTGGTTTTTGTGGGTCCATTCAGCCTTCCTTTCATGCATTGATGGTATGTAGATGGGACCAATTAGTGTTTATGCAACCATGGCCTTCCCAGTAATATGTGGTATGAGACTTTTGTTTTTACTACATCGAAACAGGCCAAAGAGGCTATTGGTCCCGCTTTCAACCATAACTGGATGTGGCCTGCAATATATTCACCTTTTCCCCCAAATCCTATTACCTCCATTGGACACCCTGTATTTTTTCCTATGAAATTCCTACTACTTGTAGCATGCCTAGCGAAATGAGGTTTACTAAAACGCCTATATCGACCAAGGCTCTTTTGGTGGGGATTTGATTTATGGAGGCTGCTAGGTAGAGAAGTCTCCTATGATCTGAATACCCTACTTCCATGTCTTCATCACTAAAAGTGATCTCGTTGGTGTCTTGTAAGAAGGCTTTGTCAGCTCTGGTTTCTGCCAACAAGCATTCTACTCTTGCCCCTAAGGCAATGCTCACCAGAGCCTCAATGGCAATTCTCCGCTCATTTATAATGAGTTCCAACTGATCAAATAGGTTCTTAAACCTAGAACTTTTCTGGAAGGTGGTAATTGCTATGGTAGGCAGGTCCAGCCTTTCCTTTTCATCTTCTCCTAGATCCGCACAAATAACGACAGTTGCTACTCCTTTTCCCTTGTGGTTCAGGAGTGGGTTTCTTTGAAATTCTCGCTGAGATAACTCGAGAGTTCATTCTTTGATCCTACGATGCACTCTAGTCTATGAAGCGCCTAGCATTCTGCGGTAGGGTGTTGCACATAATTGTGCAAACGGCAAAAACACGGGTCCCTCCATTCTTCTTCGGTAGGTTCCCTGGAAACTTGGTGGGCTTGAAGACCCCATCTGCAATCCATTTATCTAGGAGCACATCTTACTTCTTCGATGTACATGGCAGTGGCGAAGGGAATTCATACTCCCTCCCACCCGACTTTCTTTTCCTTTCGCCAGTAGATACCACCATGGCTTACAAAGTGAACCTCCATTCTTTGGGCCTGTCAAAGCTTGGTCTTACTGATTGGGCAGTCTTCCTGGCTTTCTGCAGTAACTATGTGAACTGGGAGATTTCTAGATTCTCCAAGACAACTCTATATTCCATAATCATGTTACCCATACACATTTCCACTAATTTCTTTTTCTACAATGATCATAGCAGTCAAGAACTATGTCCCTAAATCTCTTGATGTACTCCATCAAGTCTTCACCACTCCTTTGCTTGGTCGCTTACAAAGTTGCAAGTGTTACTATCTCTTCTTTATGAAAGTATTTAGTGCAAAACACGTCTACCATGTCGTCCCATGTCGGGATTGACCTTGGTTTCAAACCGGTGTACCAAGTGTACACGTAGTCACATAGGGATTTAGAAAACTCCCAAGACACAAGTCCTCATTTGTTGTGTAGGGACCAAGGGTGTCAATAAACTTGCTCACATATTCGATGGCACTTCCCCTTTTGCCATCCTATTGTGAGAAATTTTGTGGTTCATATCTCTCATGATATGGCTTGCTGAGTATTCTCAGTGGATAAGGAGGCCTTTGTACATAAAATCCCTCCTTAGGCGCTTTGCCAAAGCGCTGCAACTTCAGCCATGGTAATGAAATGCTGCTTTGGATTCTGTGGGTCACCCCCTTACAGGGTTTCTTCCTTGTCTACCGTATGCTCTGGGTCATGTTGGCTTCCTTTTTCTTTCGTCTTGTCTGCCTTCATCTGGCAAATCTCTTCCACTATCTGCTACAAGGAATGCTACATAGATTGCGGCACCTTGATGAAAAGGTTGGCATTATCAATAGGGACTCTTTGCTGTTGCTGTGGTCCAACCCCCGCTTCGTTAACACCTTCTGCTTGGTTAGGCTGGTGCTAATGGCCTTTGATGAATAGAAAATGACAGTTTTCTTTTCTTTTTCATTTTTTCCTTTTTGGCAGCGTGAAAGACTAAGGATGACTGGTGTGTTATGGAGGTTGATTTAGGTTTTGACTTGTGGAGATTGATTTAGGATTTATATTTTGGGATTTAAGTTCTTGTTCATGTTGAAGATTGTTACGGATTTGAATTAACGTCTTTTTTTTTTTTTTTTTAAATTGAAAATTATTATTTTTTAATTCAAATGCTAATGTGGCATTTTTTTAATGTCAATAAAACAAATATTTTGTTATTATTTTAGTTGCCATGTAAGCTTCAATAATGCCAACAATACACATTGTTTGCCACGTAGGCATTTTTCGTTAGTGATTTAACGGTAGAAATCAAATTGACTACAAGTTGAAAATAGCAAGGACCAAATTGACTGCTACCAAAATGTAGGGAACAAACTGACTGTTACCCCAAAATGTAGGGTCCAAATGATGTTTTCACCTGATAAGTTTACATCTGAATAATATAGACTAAATATTGTATTGCTTAATTAAGTTCGGCATGTCATAAATGCTTATTTATTTTAATTATTAATATTGCTACATTTTAGTTATATATATAGATCATGTCAAACCTAACAAAACTCAAGTTCAATGCCCTTGACATATCGAGTAAGAATTATCTATCATGGATCCTAGATGCTAAGATCCAATTAGATGCAATAACCCTTGTGGTAGGCCTTTTTATATTCGGGACTAAACTACTCCTACCGTACTACAGCCCAATGATTCTAGGGTAGGAGAGTCGGGATTGGCTTAATTAAAACTCACCTTAAGCCAGCTTGTGCGCAAGTTAGGACCCCTAACAAGGATCTTAATCACGTGCCCACGACAAGAAATACTGTCACGAAAAACGTTATGGTAGGAGTAACATAACATAGCAGGCTAGCTCAAATATTTTAACTAACGTACTTGTTACTAACCAAAGATAATGTTTAAACAATTTTTCAAAAGGAAAATACAATAATATGAGTATGGCAAAAATGAATCAATAATAATAATAAAAATATCATTAGCACTTAAAGAATCGTAATAAAAGAAGGAAGGGGATTAGTCTGTGAAACTTAGCTCTTTGGCAGGTTTAAGTCCAAGAAGGGAACTAATCTCCAATGTGTGTAATTTTACAGGAAAGTCCTACCATAGAAATTACCTCCTTTGGAAAATGGACCTAAGTGACTTAATCTCAGATTCTTAACTTGCTAGAGAGTAGGCTAATGAGAGGTAGAGAAATGAGTAGCCTATTGGTGCGTACTTTCTCACTCCTCACACTCCTATTTTCTCTCTTCACTCTCAGCTCTCTTATTTTTCTTTGTTTATCTTCTCTATTTTCTTTGTTTTATACTTCTCTATTTTCTTTGTTTTATACTTCTCTGTTTTTCAGTGCTTTCTCCTATTTCTCCTTGTTGTTTTTGTTGTTGTTTTTTACTGTGTAAGGGACATATTTTTATGTAATTGGCATATTTTTTGACAAAACACACTTAACTTGTATTTGAGTAAATCTAAGTAGGTTCAAGATAATCATTACAAATGGTTACATTGAGGACATGAAGATTACTCAAGAATTGCTCAAGAAAAGCATTTACAGGTGTCAATACTTCCTCGACAAGAACTCGATTTGTCAAGATTCATTCTCGATCTATCGAGACCATCCTTTAGACGTTGACTGATCCTCGATAGATTCACTTTTGTCAAGATTCAGTGCTTGACAAATTCTTGATAGATATCTCAATCCATCGAGCTACATTTTCTATTTAAAGGATAGGCGCGATTCAGAATTCATTTCTCTCCTTCTCTCTCGGCAGAAATCTCTCTCTCTCAATCCAATCTTCTCTCCCTCACTCAAATCTTCAACCTACTCAGTTTTTCGGCCTGTTCCAAGCCTAAACCTCTTGGTAAGTGTCCTTAAACCCTTCTTTTTCATGAATTCATGCATTTTTAGACCTAGGTTTTGTGTTTTTGAATTTTTGAATTTTTGTTTTTTTGGGTTTTTGAGATTTTTGTGAAATTTTTGGGTTGGGTCATGTTTGTTGGGAAATTTAGACCCCAGTTGATAGAATTAACAAGTTTTATACCCAAATTGTTAATTAGATTTATTATGAATAAAACTTATTAAAACAAACTAAAATCAATATCAAATCAAAATCATGCAGTGGAAAAATAAATAAGACAAGATATGATGACCCAGGAAAACCAATGAAACAAACTAGTTTCATAGTAAAAAACCTGGGGGGGAAACTTTCCCGAAAAGCAATCCACTATAGTAAAGAGAAGTTTCAGATTTAGTACAAAACCTTTGTCCCTAGACTCTACAATCCCCGTAGATGAACTCACAGCAGAAACCTTCTACCGCTTCAGAACCTCTGAACTCTTCAATATATAAATGCCACCCTATTAATGCATGAATCCCAGTACATGACTAACCAATTGCACGGATCCTAGTACGCGACTTAATCACCAACTAGAAGAAGATTGTTGGTTACAAAGTTCTTCACTTCATCAACAATGAAGATTAAGAACCACTTGGTTACAAAACCCTAAGGTACAAAAACGCAGTAACTTCTTTCAAAGAAAATAAGGCATCGGCCACCTTTTGCATATGTTCTCCTTTTGATTCTCTTATGTGATGGCCTCTAAAATAAGCCTTATATATGTTTAGAGTTGTGAGAAAAAAAACCCTACACAAATACATAAGCTTGGGCCGAAAATCAGATCTGGAAATTTGAATTCCCGTAACCTCGATCGATCGAGAGGTGTCGAGGAGGTATCGAGATTTAAACTTCGACAAATACAACTATCGAGAAGCTATCGAGGAGATGTCGAGGAGACAAGAGCTTTCTCGATCGATCCACCAGCTATTGAGAGGCTATCGAGGTTGCGATAAGAAGAAGTTGAAAATCTCGATAGATAGCCTAGCTGTTGAGACGTGTCGATCAACTATCGAGCTATCTATCCGCAGGTGTCGAGCTATTTGTCCAACTTTATTGAACAGCTTTTCTTCACTTGTTTCTTGGTCCAATCTTCATGGCTTTAATACTAGACTTGAACAACATGTTTCTTGAAGTATTAAACACATCCTAGATCTACCCAAATACAAGTAAAGTGCGTTTTGTCAAAGGATTAGCCAATTACATAAAATAGTGACATATGTTCCTAACATGAATCACATATGTCCTAACAGTGTTGATTTGGTGTTATATGCTCATACATTGCATTCTAATTGCATTATAACAATATTTCATACATTTTAGAATTGTGTGCTTGATTATTGTTATTAAGTGCTGTTAGGTTTGGATTGGGTTTCTGCCCATAATGCTTTTAATTTTTGCACGTCACATGTTCATGCATGCATTCTTTCTTTTCTTTCCTATTTTGAACTTCTCTCTCTCTCTCTCTCTCTCTCTCTCTCTCTCTCTCTCTCTCTCTCGGATAGACTGCGCTATAGCACCTAAACAGCGCAAATCCATTCCAACTTGAAACTATCTTCAAGGTTTCGGGTCTTCTTCTTCTGATCCTCCCATCCCCCTCCACATTCGATTCCGTGATGAGAAGGCTAGGACGGACTTTTTTGAGAACTTCCAGAAACGTGGCATTCATCCGGAACGCCAGGTTATTTTGTTGGATTTTGCCGACACTCCTCTCCCCAAAGTCATTCAGACTCGGGGTTAGGAATCTCTACTTGAGAGACCCACGAGTTGTCTGGTCATATTTATTCAAGAGTTTTACTCCAACATACATAGCATCGATACCTCTGTACCTCAGTTTGTTACTACATTCAGAGGTACACGTATCGTAGTTACACCAGATATTATATTCGAGGTACTACACGTTCCTAGGGTAGCGCATCCTAACAACCCTGGTTGTGATCATCTAGGGACTATGTCCAAAGACGAGCTTATCTCTCACTTTTATGAGACTCCCTCCATATGGGGTGGTAAGCTAAACACCCCATGCTCGGGCTTTGCTAAAGGCTTGAGATTCCTTAACATGGTAATAACGTTCACTCTCACTCCACTGTCTCACTATAACTCCATCACTAAGCCTCGAGCTCCTTTTTTTTGTCTTTTTTAAAGGATCTTTCTATCGACTTTCCCTCTCACCTCATCACATCTATCATAAATGTGTATCAGAATACTGCCACTCGTGATAAGCTCATCTTTCCTTCGGCTATCACGCGAATCCTTCAGCACTTTCACATTCCCATTCCTCTCTCTCCTCTTTTCACCATCATGGGTGCTATCAATGCTAGTTCTGTTCGGTGAAGCGAGGCCCAGTTTTGATCAAAGCAACCATGAGTGGAGACGACAAATCCTGCAACTTCTGCTATTCTACCTTCTTTCTTGGCTCCTTCTACCTCCATAGCTGGTGGGGTGACCCTTGAGGCCATTATGGTGCAACTTAAGCGGATGGAGGCTAACTTTGGTGGTTGTCTTGACTATCTCACAAATGAGATGTGTCAGATGAACAATTGAGTCAGTCGCATTGCCCACGAACAGGCTCGCATGGCTGGCTTTGCTCCCTCTCCTAGGAATGGCAATGGGTCAGGTTCAGGCCGGGTTATTTCATACCTAGACCCGACCTGCGAATTTGTTCCAAAAACTCAAACCCGGCCTGTTTATTAAACAGGTTTTTTTCTTAACTCCAAACCTGGCCTACCGGATATCCGTGGGCCCCGCCAGCCATGCCACAATTTGGGCCCAAACCGTGGCCCAATCCAAAAATAAATAATAAAATTTGCCTGAAGCCTATACCATGGCCCAATCATTAAAAAAAAAAAAATGCTTGCCCAGATTCTTTTTATTCTTGAGAATGTGTTTGCCCAAATTCAAGGCTTGAATCTGGGCAAACATAATTTTTTTATTTTTTAATACTTAGGTAGAGAACAAACATAAATTTCACAGTTACTTCTCCTCGTCGTGAAAGTCGCAGTCCCATAACATTTGCATTTGGATATTATTGGACGGTCTTGTATTCTTGTAATGCATGTTATGTTTCTTAATTGAATAATCAACACAACTAAGAACAAACATTTTCAAACAAAATTTATTAGTAATGCTGGATCAAAAAAAAATAGAGAAAAGTCAGAGAAAATCAAAGAATGAAATTGAAAAAAAAAAAAGACCCACTAGGAAATTATGGATGAACAATGACCAAAGATTTATGATTTTCCCTTTCAAAATCACAAAAGCAAACACAAATCCTAACACAAACCCAAACACAAAAATTTCAAATTTATAATTTTCCCTTTCAAAATCACAAACACAAACACAAATTCAGATATATGATTTTCCCATTCAAAATCAAAAACAAAAACACAAACACATAAACAAAATTTTCAGATTTATGATTTTCCCTTTCAAAATCACAAACACAAACACAAACATAAACAACTCATATGATTGAGACGAAATGAACCTAGAAAAAAAAAAAAAAAAAAACCAAGATAGAGAAAGAGGTGGTCCAGTGGAGACACATGGAGGAAATGAGGCGGCTGGGCTGAGGCAGTGAGGCATGGGAACATATGGGGTTGTGGCCGACAGTAGTGATGCAGGGATGAGAGTGAGAGTGACTAAGGGTAAGAGCGTGAGGGAAAGGGAGGGGGGCGACTGGCATGAGGCTAAAACTAGAGTGAGTGAGAATAAGAGAGGCTAGGGTTAGGGTTAGATTATAAGTTATATATATATATATAGGTTTTTTTGTAATTTTATTTTTATTCTAAACATGTCGGGTCAGGTCTGGGTTCTAGCCGGGTTTTTACCAAAACCCGGGCCCGACCCGAACCCGCTTCCAGTTTTTTTTTTAAAAAAACCAAACCCGACCCTATTCTTTATCGGACCGGGTAAAACCCAACCCTATGATTTTCCCTTTCAAAATCACAAACACAAACACAAACATAAACAACTCATATGATTGAGACGAAATGAACCTAGAAAAAAAAAAAAAAAAAAACCAAGATAGAGAAAGAGGTGGTCCAGTGGAGACACATGGAGGAAATGAGGCGGCTGGGCTGAGGCAGTGAGGCATGGGAACATATGGGGTTGTGGCCGACAGTAGTGATGCAGGGATGAGAGTGAGAGTGACTAAGGGTAAGAGCGTGAGGGAAAGGGAGGGGGGCGACTGGCATGAGGCTAAAACTAGAGTGAGTGAGAATAAGAGAGGCTAGGGTTAGGGTTAGATTATAAGTTATATATATATATATAGGTTTTTTTGTAATTTTATTTTTATTCTAAACATGTCGGGTCAGGTCTGGGTTCTAGCCGGGTTTTTACCAAAACCCGGGCCCGACCCGAACCCGCTTCCAGTTTTTTTTTTAAAAAAACCAAACCCGACCCTATTCTTTATCGGACCGGGTAAAACCCAACCCATTAGGGTCGGGCCGGGCCGGGTACCCGCGGGTCAGGCAAAATTTGCCATCCCTACCCTCTCCCTCTCTTTCTCTAGTGGCCTCGGCTGATAAGGTTGATGATGCTAATGATGATAAGGATGATGCTAGCTCTTTCGGTGATGACGAGATGAGGACTTCTCAGTGACTTGCCCTTTGTCATTCATGACAAAAAGGGGGAGTTGTTTTAGGCTTGAGAGTAGTCTTGTACTTAGGGGGAGAGTTAGTATAGGACATTTTTGATAGAAGGAGTGTATATAGTTTTGAGGGATGTAGCGAGGTTTATATGTACTTTTCTTTTCTTCTTTTTACATTAGCCTCTTGTACACCGGTCTTGTGACCATTTATTTACATACATTGTACTTTATTTTCATATATATATGATGATTATGTATGTGTTTCTTCACCTACCTCTACATGTGTTGTTTATTTTCTCTCTTTATACACATATTTCTTTATATATGCAATCTTTATTTCTGTTTCACACATGATGTCTTGATGAGTTTTGTTTAAGTGCTTCAGAAAGACAGGTTGTGAAAGTCTACCGTGCCATGAACTCTCTTCTTGCAAAGTTTTTCAAGAGTTTATGTTAGGGTTAGATTTGTTTTGTAATATAACAAGTAATTATGAGTTTAGTGATTTAAGACTTCTCTCATGATTCATTTGTTTGTTGTGATTTTCTCACGGATTGCCAAAAGGAGAGATTGTTAGGGACATATTTTATGTAATTGGCTAATCCTTTGACAAAATGCACTTTACTTGTAATTGGGTAAATCTAGAATGGGTTTAGGACTTCAAGAAACATGTTATTCAAGTCAAGTGTTAAAGCCATGAAGATCTAACCAAGAAAAAAGCTTGACAAAAGTCTCGACAAAATCCTTTCTCTCAAGATTTAATGTTGAAGCTCGACACAAGCTATATCTATCGAGAATTATAAAATCAAAATTTTCAATTCTGATTACATGCATGTTCCTATGTATTTGTGTAAGGTTTCTTTTCTCACAACCCTAGACATATATAAGAATTATTTTAAAGGCCGTCAAGAGATGATGCAAAAATAATACATGCAAATAGTGACCTAGTTCATCATTCTCTCTGAAGAAGCTACTACGTCTTTAGGCCAAGGGTTTTGTAACCAAGGAGCTTCCTGATCTTCATTGTTGATGAAGTGAAGAACTTTGGCTAATATCTTCTTCAAGTTGGTGGAGTTAGTCATGTACTGGGATCCGTGCATCACTGGTTAGCTACGTACTGAGATTCATGCATTGAAAAGAAAGATTGCCACTACAATACAAGTCCAATTTGGTATTAGGGTAAGGGTTCAACTGTAGGTTGGTATTTTGGAATTAGTTAAAGGGTTTGGTAAGATTCTCTATACTTGTAACCTCTTGTGATTGATAATAAAGAAGAGCTATTCATTAAAACTCAACAAAAGTCTTGATAGAATCCTTTCTATCAAGATTTAATGTTGAAGCTCGACACAAGTTGTATCTATCGAGAATTACGAAATCAAATTTTTTAGATTTGATTACATGCATATTCCTATGTATTTGTGTATGGTTTCTTTTCTCTCAATCTTAGACATATATAAAGATTATTTTAAAGGCCGTCAAGAGATAATGCAAAAATAATACATGCAGATAGCGACCTAGTTCATCATTTTCTCTGAAGAAGTTACTGCGTCTTTACGCCAAGGATTTTGTAACCAAGGAGCTTCCTGATCTTAATTGTTGATGAAGTGAAAACTTTGCAGTCAACATCTTCTTCAAGTTGGTGGAGTTAGTCACGTACTGGGATCCATGCATCATTAGTTAGTCACGTACTGGGCTTCATGCATTGAACAGAAAGATTGCCACTACAATACAAGTCCAATTGGGTATTGGGGTAAGGGTTCAACTGTAGGTTAGTATTTTGGGATAAGTCAAAGGGTTTGGTAAGATTCATTATACTTGTAATCACTTGTGATTGATAATAGTGGATTCTTGGGAGTGGTGACCTTAAAATCACTTGGTGGGGTTTTGCCTCGGTGGTTTTCCCTATTCGTAAACAAATCACCCGTGTCAAATTTATTTTTCACTGCACTTAGTATAATTGGTGATTTCTTTATGCCTCCACACTTTTCATGAAATTGAACCTAATTAATTAACTTGGGTAATTAATTAATTTGCAAGGGGTCAATACTATTTTTATCCTATCAAGTGGTATTAGAGCAGGCACACTCTGATTAGGTTTTAATCTTTGCAGTGTGATCCATTGACCCCCATTGTCATGGAAATTATTGATTTTTTTTATTTGCATAATCTTGTGTTGAATGATGATGATGATATTCAAGATGCCTATTGCAAGCTTTATAATTTTTGTATGAAATCTTTTGAATGTTCTACAAAATTAAAAGCTAATTTTAAAAAGGTCAAACTTGAAAGAGATGAATTGATTGTAAAATTGGATGAAGCTAATAATTTGAATGAAAAATTTAAAAATCAAATTTCATCTCAAGTGGACAACATTGAGAGTTTGGAAGAGCAACTAGTTGAATCTAAAATTGAAGTTGAAAAATTAACTAGTGCCAAACTTATTGTTGAGCCTAACTCAAAAGAAAAAGATTTTTATATTCCACCATTTAAAAGGAATAATGAAGATTTGAATGCTAATATTGCTAGGATAGACAAAGGAAAACAATCTGATGTTAACATGTTAATGCTGAAGTTTCTAAACCTATGTCTAAAATTCCTCCTAGGTTGAACAAAAATTCTAAATTTGTCCCCACTTGTCATTATTGTCATATTGTTGGTCATATTAGGCCAAATTGTCCTAAGTTGTCAACCTCTAAGGTTAGACCTCCTTCTAGGAAGCCGAGTAGCTCTAAAACTACTCATGTTTGTCACCATTGTGGTGGTTCTGGTCACACTCGCCCTAATTGTTTCAAGTTGTTTCCTCATAAGCGAGTGTCCAATAGGTCTCATCCTTTGTCTAAAGGCTCTGTACCTATTCTTGGTGAGTTATTAAAATTTTTAAGCTTTTTAACTCAATTTCAGGGGAATTCTAATTCCTCTATGTCCTTTAGTAGTCATACTAAGACACGTGCATTTTCATCTTCACGGCCAAAGACTTGTGCTGTGTGGGTAATGAAGAATCCTAAAACTTAATTGTTTATCCTCTGCTTTAATTCTTTCTATCTAAAGTTGGACTTTCTTGTTTGATTTCTTATTTGTTTTTGGAATCATGCTTTCATGCATTTGCATTTAGTTTTTAAGCTTTATAGTTATTTGCTTGTTTTTGTTTATTTGTTTTCAGTTTTTGTTTTATTTGTTTTTCAAAAAAAAAATTGAAAAATGAGAAAAATACCAAAACAGTGTGTGTTTGTGTATATTGGTACTTGTGTATCTTGGATGGCCATTGAAACAAAGTTTCTAAACATTGTCTCTCTTGTAGCTTAAATGAGCATCTCAATGCACAACTAAGCAAGTGAGCTTTGTGGCTCATGTTGGTGATGAGTACAATTAAATAATCTTTTATACTTAATACTCATATCACTCTTTTTGACGGGAAGGATTAGAAAATCCTAAGAGAAAGGCATAAATAACCATCTCACCACTAAAGCTCGCCAATCATGTATAACATCTATGTGCTTTGGCATAATAAAATTGTGATGTTTTGGCTTACATAATTGGGTATTTCTTTTCTCTCTTATATGCTCATACATGATATGTTCAAAAAGAAAATATGCAAAGAATATAAAGCAAAAAGAATCAAAATGCTTTTACAATGATTTTAAGTGTGTTTCTAAGAGATTTGAGATTTATATGATGTACCTCAAAGGTGATAGTTCCCATCAAATAGTTATGATTGTGTGTGAGTGTGTTAGATATTCTTATATCTCAAATCATCATAATATGAGAAACTTGTGTACACTTGTTATGTTTTCACACACAACACGCATACTCTTTGCTACTCTTGATACATGTGCAAGTACAATGTGTTTTAACCATCACAAGAGATACATGTGTTAATGTATACTTGTTAAACTGTCTTAACTTATTTTTGCAATATAAAATTGGTTAGACTTGTTTAGTATGTTTGTGGATCTAGGAATGCTTTGCATCTAGAGTTGAGGTGTGGTTTAAGTGCTTAACATGTTGCTTGGATGCTTGTTTGAGTAGCCATCTTGTTGCTTTCTCATCTTATGTGTTTTTTCCCCTTGAAAAACCTCTTTTTTGCATCCTCGATAGCTTCTCGATAGATACCCCTTCTATTGAGATTTCTGGGTTTGACCTCGACAGCTTCTCGACAGATAGGTCGATCCATCGAGCCAAAATTTTGTGCTCTCTGTCTGCTTGACACATCCTCGACAGATTCTCAATCCATCGAAGTTGGCTTCTTCTCAATAGATTCTCAACACCTCCTCGATCGATCGAGATACCCTTGTATGCATTTTATTTTTCTTTATTTTGCATTTTTTTTCCTTTGTGTCCAGTTTTCTATCTATCTCCAGTCAAGTTTTTTGGCCTTTTATGGCCTTTGACAATCGTGTCAAAAATGGAGAGAATTTTAAGAATCGAATGTCATTCCTCAAGGGGAGTAATAGACTTAGGTTGAGAACTTCATGTTAGAAGGAAGAAAGTTTTTGATGTAACTAACTTAGGGGGAGAGTTAGTCTAATACACTTTGATATTGATATATATTTTGTGTTGTGTATCTTTTGGTTTTGTAACCATTTACATACATCATGTGTTGTTTCTATACTTGATGATAATATATGTGTTTCACTCTTTATATCATATGTGCTGTTTTTTTTTTTTTTTCTCTCTCTTTATACACATGTTTCTTGTTTGTTTAACTTGTCATTATTTTCCACATGGTACCTTGATGTGTTTTGTTTAGTGCCTTTCAGGAAAGACAAGTTAAAGCCAAGTCAAAATTCTGAACCTTCTTCTTGCAGTAACTTTCAAGGTTCAAATCTTTTAGACTAGGCTTATTTATTCTATAATCTTGAGTAGAATGTATTCTAGGACATTCAATGTACTCTTGTGGTTTTGTCATAGATTGCCAAAGGGGGAGATTGTAAGGGACATATTTTTATGTAATTGGCATATCCTTTGACAA
This sequence comes from Quercus suber, assembly GCF_002906115.3. Classification (NCBI taxonomy): domain Eukaryota; kingdom Viridiplantae; phylum Streptophyta; class Magnoliopsida; order Fagales; family Fagaceae; genus Quercus; species Quercus suber. The sequence goes on along the minus strand of NW_027069932.1, from coordinate 548,261 downwards.
AACGCACTTTACTTGTATTTGGGTAAATCTAAGTTGGTTCAAGATGATCATTACAAGTGGTTACATTGAAGACATGAAGATTAATCAAGAACTACTCAAGAAAAGTGCAATCTGCAAGTCTCGATACCTCCTTGACAGAAGCTCGATTTGTCGAGATTCATTCAAGCTCGACACATGTCTCAATCTATCAAGCTTATAGGGTTCAAACTATAGCCAACAACATTTTTATTCTAAAAGGCTATTTATTTATGGGTTTGTACAATCCTTATTGGACTAGGAAAGCCCAAGGTTTTTGTATATCTATTTGGAATAGGAGAGCCCATTGAGCTCTTATTTAAACAAGGAGGAGGAAAAAGAAAAACCTAACCCTAGAGAGCTTTATAAGGTTTTCTTTATGAAACTCTAGCCTCCTCCTACAGAAGAAAGAGTTCTTGTTGCGTTTCTTGTACGCCTTTGGGTTCTATAACAAAGCAAAGTCTCTCACACTATCATTGAAGATCTTATTGGTGTTTCTATGTGAAGCTGTTGCAAATCAACTACATCAATCAAAGGGTTACTGTGGAGTTAGTCACGTACTAGGATCCGTGCCTAAGCCTTGTGCGTGCTCCACTCTCATATGAGTCCATTGCTTGTCTGGTGTTAGTCACTTTTCTTGCCTAAGCAATGTACTGGGATTCGTGCAAAGGAGTTAGTTACGTACTAGGATCCATGCATCATCGGTTAGTCACGTACTAGGATTCGTGCATTGAATGGGAAGATTGCCACTACAATACAAGTCCAATTGGGTATTGGGGTAAGGGTTCAACTGTAGGTTGGTATTTCGAGATAAGCTAAAGGGTTTGGTAAGATTCCTTATACTTGTAACCACTTGTAATTGATAATAGTGGATTCTTAAGAGTAGTGACCTTAAAATCACCCGGTGGAGTTTTTGCTTTGGTGGTTTTCCCCATTTGTAAACAAATCACCGTATTAAATTTAATTTCCGCTGCATTTAGATTAGTTGGTGATTTGTTTGTGCTACTACGTCATTTCATGTAATTAAACCTAATTAATTAATTTGGGTAATCTATTAATTTTCAAAGGGTCAATTCATTTTAACCCAACAAACTGTGCACGGCTAAGGCCTTTTTATACTGTCTACTATGATAAGATTTACCATTTTACCCCCCAACTACTTTTGGCCTATTGTGGGTATCCTTCCCGGACTACCCACTGGTCTGCAAGCTACCCAGCCACCACTACTACCCTGCACTGGCCATGCCACGCTTCATTCCCAAACAAAAATAGTTTTGTTTTATTTTCTTCCTTCCCGTGGCACTCCCATCTAGATAATGGATGGGTTTCCCTTTTACTATCTCCTATAGCATGCACCTAGTGATTCCAGCTTATTTTTGCCTCTTTTGGGTGGTATGTCATTCCAGTAAGACATTTTTCCCCCAAAAGAACTTAAGTGGGAACCCCAGAATAGGCTTCCCCCTTCTCCCCACCACCAAACCATACCCTCTCTTACCTTTGACCCATGGCCCACCGCCCTTGTATTGGCTAGGTACAAATGGGTGGTGCCTAAGCCTTGTGCGTGCTCTACTCTCATATAAGTCCATTGCTTGTCTAGTGTTCACGCTTTTGCCATTGCCTGCGGGTTTATCTGATCCTGCTTTGCATTCTGCTGCTCATTTAACTCTTTGTGGCGTGTATGAGTCATTGGGTCTTCATTCTTTGCATCTCGTTTCTTCTTTGGGCTAGGTATTGCTTGGGTATGGGCTTTTTCTTTTTTAATTCAGTCACTGTCTCCTTTTACTTCCAGTTTGTGGGTTAACTGGTACTCCTGCCACGCCACTACATTGTTTCTACCATGATGTTGTTTAACTTGCATTTGCTAGGCTTCCTCTAGGCCCGCCATGCCAGTTTCATGTATTATTTCTTCCCTTAGTTTACGTTGCCCAGTATTCTTGCTAGGTCAATTTCCATATCATCTTGGGCTTCCTTGGCCCATTTTATTCCTTTGGGCATCCTCGGCCCGTTTCATTCCTTAGGGCATCCTTGGCCCGTCTCATTCTTTCCTACTTCTTACATTCCCATGGGCCTTTGCTAAATCTTTCAGGCTTTCCCGGCCCAATTATCATATCTTTTACTTTTGGGTTTATTGGCCTTCAAACCAATCTCATTTACTAATCCCTTTCTTTAAGCTCCTCTGGCCCGTCTTTGTATGCTTTCTACTTGTTAATGGGCTTACTACTTCATCCTTTGGGGCTCCCTTGGGCCTATTTGCTTTCTATGGGGCCTTTTACTATTTTGTAAGACTGTGGACCATTATTCCTGCCATTCGGGCTTAATGGTTTTTTTTTTCTTGCTTTGCTAATTCTTCTTTCTTTGCCCTTTTTTATATTATTAGGCTTCTTCTATTATTAGGCCCTTTTTTCTGTAATTAGGCCCTTTTGCCAAAATGGGAATCAACAACCCTCAAAGATACCATTAAAGATGACAACCAAGCATACCAACAAGATCGGGCATAGGCAATGATCTTAATTTATTCATCATCACGTCCATGAAGAACTAAAAACTAAGTACCTCACAGTAAAAGATCCCCTAGTTCCATGGAAATATCTAAAGGGGAGATACAAACATCATACAACTGTAATCCTTCCAATAACTCATTATGACTAGTTGAATCTAAGGTTGCAAGATTTCAAAAATGTGAGTGAGTATAACTCAACACTATTTAAAATCAGCTCACAATTGAAATTATGTGGTGAAAAATACTGACGAAGACATGTTAGAAAAATGTTTATTACATTTCATGTCTCAAATGTGCTCCTACAATAGCAATAAAGAGAGCGTAAGTTCCAAAAGTATTCTAAATTTATATCATGTCTTCTGTTGGCTAAACAAAATAACAAGCTTTTATTAAGAAATCACCAATCTCACTTCACTAGCTTCACACCATTCCGTGAAGTGAATGAAATATCATTTGAAAGAAATGGAGGAAATAAAGGTTGAGGTTGTAGACGTGGTAAGAACAATCAATATAGGAGGAGACATACTCATAATCCTTTAAAGAAGCATAACACACCTCATAACAAAATGTAGAATCAACCCGACCCAATACATGCAGGTCTATTAAGTGAGACGGGTCAGGTTAGGTGGATTAGATAGATAATTTAGCATATTGGGTTGAATAGTGGTTGCATAGCATATATCTATACACATTTTGTTATATTGCAAAACTCTCCCTCACATATTAACTTGCTTTATTTTTCTCATCCCTCACCTCTCGCTCTTTCTTTTTATTTTTTTCATTTTCACATTTCTCTTTCTTAATAAACTCTAGCCGCTCTCTCTAAGTTTTTGTTATTATTCTTACTCCATGTACATGTCTAATTTTAGATTTTAAGATATTTTTCTTTTTAGTGTGATAAGTTTTTCAATCATTCTAATAAAAAAAATGTAGCATTTGTAATTATATTTAATAAAAATTGCAATTTTTCTTTTCTTTTCTTATTTGAGAGAGCAAAAAACTATCTAATTGTGGTGGGCCTTTTTTGAATCCTGGGCTAGACTGTTCCTACCGTATTAAGACCCACGGTAGAAGAGTCAAGACTGGCTTAATTGAAATGCACCTTAAGCCAACTTTTGCACAAGCTAAGACCCCTTTGCAAAAATCTTGATAACATGCTCACGATAGGGGATGCTGTCATAAAAATGTTACGGCAGGAGACACATAATATAACATGACAATAAAAAAGGTATTCTAGCTAAAATACTCGCTGCCAACCAAAGAGAATATTTAAACAACTTAGCAACAGGAGAATACAATAATATGAGTATGGCAGAAATAAGTTAACAACAATGAAAAGGATAATGTTAATGCTTAAACAATTATGATAAAAGAGGGGAAGGGGATTAGTCTGCTGAACTTAGCTCCTTAGTAGATTTAAGTTCAAGAAAGGAACCAATCTCCAATGTGGGCAATCTCACAAGGGAATCCTGTCATAGAAATTGCCTACTTTGAAAGAATGGACCTAAGTGGTTTATTCTCAAATCCTTTAGCTTGCTAGAGAGTAGGCTGAGAGGGAGAGAAGGGAGTAGCCTATACATGCTTTATCACACTTTTGTTTTCTCACTTTTCTTTTTACTCTCTTATTTTTACTTCCTTTTTCTCTCTGTTTTCCTCCATTTTATATTTCTCTCTTTTCTCTATGTTTCTTACTGTTCTCCCTTGTTTTTCTGTTGTTGTTTACTATGCACAGGTAAGGCCTTTTTATACCATCTGCTTTGATGAGATTTATCGTTTTACCTCTCAACTACTTTTGGCCTGGTGTAGGTGTCCTTCCCGAGCCACCCACTAGTTTTGCTAGTTGCTCAGCTAGCATCACTACCCTGGCTGGCTGTGCCATATTCCATTCCTAGACAAAAAGAGTTTTGTTTTATTTTCTTACTCTCCGTGGCATTCTCATCTGGATAAGGGTTGAGTGTTCTCTCTTACTAACTCCTATGGCATGCACTTAGTAATTCCAGCTCATCTTTCCATCTTTTGGATGGTATGTCATCCTAGCAGGACATTTCCCCCAAAAAAACTTGAGCAGAAATCTCATAATAGACTTTCCCCTTCTCCCCACCGCCAAACCATACCCTCTCTTGCCTTTAACACATGGCCCACCACACTTGTATTGGCTGGGTACAAGTGGGTAGTGTCTGAGCCTTGTGCATGCTCCACTCCCATGTGAGTTCATGGCTTATCTGTTGTTCACGCATTTGCCATCGTCTGGGGTTTGTCTAGTCTTGCTGCACATTCTGCTGCTTATTTTTAACCCTTTGTGGTGTGAATAAGTCATTGGATTTTCATTCTTTGCTTCTTGTTTCTCCTTTAGGCTAGGTATTGCTTGGACATGGGCCCTTTCTTCTTCAATTCAACCCCGATCCCCTTTTACTTCTAGTTTGTGGGTCGACTAATACTTTTGCCCCACCACTGCATTGCTTTTGCCATGATATTGCTTAATTGTGCTTGTTGGGCCTCCTTTGGGCCTATTATGTATTTTTCTTCACTTAGTTCGCGTTGCCTAGCATTTTTGCTGGGTTAGTTTTCATATCATCTTAGGCATTCCTTGGCCCATTTTATTTCTCTAGGCATCCTCAGCCTACTTCATTCCTTTGGTTATCCTTGACCCGTTCCATTCTTATATTCCCATGGGCTTTTGTTAAATTTCTTGACCTTTCCCAGCCTAATTACTATATCCTTTGTCTTTGGGGTTTGTTGATCTTTGCACCAACCCCTCTTTACTAATTCCTTTCTTTGGGCTCCTCCAGCCCACCTTTACTTGTTTTATACTTCATATGATTCTCATAGGCTACTACTTCCTTCCCTAGGCTCCCCTGGGTCCTTTTGCTTTCTTTGTGGCCTTTTTTACTACTTTATAGGCCTGTGAACCATAATTCCTGTCATTCGGGTTTAATGATTTTTCTTACTTTGCTAATTCTTCTTCCTTTACCCCTTTTGTATTGTTGGGTTTCTTCTTGTTATTGGGCATTTTTGCCAAAGTGGGCATCAACACTAATTTAACTGAAATAATTTCATTTAGTTAATTGAATTTGTTAACCCACCCAACTCACTCAATCCACCAAGTTGAAACCATTAAGATTTTTGACTGACCCACCGGTTTAATAGATTCGTGAGTTAGCGGCGGATTGAAATTTTCCGGGTTGGTTAAAAATATTGCCTTCCACATGCGCAACTTGACCTGCGCAAATCCTACCGTGGATGCAAGCCTTACCCTAAGATCCAACTCATGTAAATGTAAACTTTTGTGTTCACTATGTAATTGTTTGTTCTATTTTTTTCTATTTCTATTTTTGCTTTTTTTTTTTTTTCTATTTCTGTTTTGCATAAAGCCAGTGGCCCCTATTATTTAATAAAACCATTAAAAATAAATAAATAGCATTTTCAGGTTTGCTTTTGGTTCTTTGGTCAAGGCTTCATGCAACTAATTGTTCCAATAAGCAACAACCACCAGATTTTTTTTTTTTTTTTTTAATTAAATAGTTTTAGAACGAGAGGTTTGAACCTTAGATATCTTTATTGAAGACACCAGAAAATGCCACTTAGATGTCTCTATTAAAGATACCCAAAAATGCTAGTTAAATTGCAGGACTCTTAGCCCAGTAGCCACAAGATCAATAAGGTTGAGTGATTCTTTATATAGTTTGGATTCTTTTGGGGTGACAACAAACGTAGAATGATTTTAGTTTGTAGCGTATAAAGATACATGCTTTGTGATCGCTTGAGAAGGTTAACGGTTAACCGTTGTTTCCCTTTTCTATTATAAAAACAGTTGTCCAACCTTAAAATTAAGAGGGCCCATTAGGCCAAACCAAACTCTTCTCAGTTCTCACCTCCAATGCAAAATGACAAGATCGAACATGACAAACGGCCCAAACCAACATTCTAATCGCTGACGTGGTCCATTTAAGGTTCCCCAATGAAGCCTATGCGAATTCGAAGCTGAATTCCTTCTTCTCCTTTTTTCCACTTAGTCAACTCGAATTAAATGCGAAATAACAATAATTATAGGCCCTTGAAGGGACTAGATTCACCAACCTGTACCTTCAACCACTTGAAGGAACGAATTGGTGTAAGGGCATCCTCCCCATTTTTTGGGGAACAAGACATCAACTGATCAACTCACCTCGTTAGGTGGAAGGCACTTGCTACTATTACACCAAAGCATGACCTCTTAACTTAAAGGTCAAGACTCCATGACATAAATTATGCATATGAAGGTTAGACATAGAAAACAACCTGCCCAAAAACTATAGAAAATCTTTCAAGCTTGATAAATATTCAGAAGTTGCATGGAAATCACACCAAGGTAACAAAATTTTACATCCATTGTACCTAACAACATGAAAACCACATTAAAGTCAAGAAATTTAATATATCATAATCTCATATTGAAAAGGGCATGATGTAGCCATTAAATTTGTAACATCATCTCAAACTAGAATGTTACTTATGGTTCAATGCACAAAGCAGGCTTCCAAAGCACCAGTCATGCACGAGCCTGCACACACACGCGCACACACATAGGTCCAACTATGACAAGCATGATTTATGAAGAAATATAATTAACAAGCCAAGGGCCTCCATTTAAACGAGAATTTTATGGTAGCAAAAAAAAATGTGTCTACACTCTTCTATATATATATATATATTTAAAAGACCCTAAATAAAATGATTGAGAACTTCCAGGAGCAAAAGATCAAAAGCTCAAAATATCTCACTTCATAGGATCATTACCTTTGAAAGTTGTTAGCAGGTTTTAACCATTTCTTCCTCAGCCTCTCAGCTATGGCAAATGCCAATTCAAGTGACTGTGAAGCATTCAGCCTGGGGTCACAGTGTGTGTGATAGCGGGAACTCAAGTCTTCAAAGGTCACTGCCTTCGACCCTCCAATGCACTCCGTCACATTCTGCCCAGTCATCTCCAAATGAACTCCCCCAGGATGACTTCCTTCTTGTGCATGAACATCAAAGAAAGCCCTCAACTCAGCCTGAGACAAAAGAAAAGTATCATTACAGACAAGCAATGCCTTTGTGAAAAGAAATTAGAAGGGTAGAATTCAAAGAAGAAAAGGTCAATAGATTTCAACTAAGATCAAGTCTGGGAGAGGAAGCAGTTAAAGTAGGGATCATGCTGCTAGTAAATGATTGTTCCATTTTCAATTGTAAAGTGAAGATTGAGGGAAGTAGAGCAAAACTCCTTCCTGAGGTATTCTGAAGGTGTAACCTGGGTCCAGAAGCTGAGAATGGTTGAGTTCTTACCCTGATTGCATCGAACGGTCGTGTCTTGAGACCAGAAGGAGCCTTTATTGTGTTCCCATGCATGGGATCACTAACCCAAGTGACAATAAGCCCAGCCTGGCGCACAGCTTTAATCAGATGGGGAAGCTTTACCCGCATATTATCTGCCCCCATTCAAGTTATTATTGTCAGCCTTCCAGGTTTGTTGTGAGGGTTGAGAGTTTCACACAATTTCACAAGCTCCTTTGGATCCATTTTGTCACTCACCTGTATGAACAAGTCCAGACATCAACAACCCAGAGAAGAGAATGTAGAAAAATATTATCATTGAAATTTTAATCTCATGTGTGAAATTACAGAGAACTTAATAATTGACTTTTCAACAATTAAAACCCCGAAGTACATAAATCTTGAGCACCATTTGAGCGAAAGCAACTGAGCCCACTCAATCACTTCAAGACCCCCTATTCAAGAAAACCTCAACTTACCAAGATTCTTCATAAAAAGATCAATGACATACACCAATGTCCATAATAAGAATCCAAAGAATAGCTCAGAGTATCACACACAAAAAGCATGAGACAGTTAGTCTCCTTAAATCTTTTGGACACATTTCATACTTATACGCATTAAATTATCAAGTAAATCAAGTAAAACAGGGGTTTTATGACTTTTACATAGATCTAAAATTAAGCATTATTTCTAATAATTTGAGTCATGTGTGATTTAACCTGGAAATCCCCCTTGCTCTCACCATTGAGGTTTATAGACAATAATATCGTCAGAGCAACATTTTTATTAAATTAAAATTATATAACTTGAGGTCGCCTTTGTAGATTCTCATGAACACAACTACCATGTTTATCTCCTTATAAGTGCAACTGTCATTTACCTTTATGCCAAGAGGATTAGATACACCCCGGAGGAATTCAACATGTGCTCCATCTAACTGCCGAGTCCTCTCACCAACCCAAAGCATATGAGCAGAACAATCATAATAACACCCAGTTGTTGAATCCACCCTTGTCATGGCCTGCTCATATGGTAAATGAAGACATTCATGAGATGTCCAAAACTCAACAGTGTTCATCATCGGATGATTTACAGTAACCCCAGCAGCAGCCATGAACCCCAGAGCTTCATCTACTCTTTGCACAAGTTCCGTGCACCTTTCCTCAACAAGGTAAGGTGCAGTAAGTATGATACAAAAGGAAACCAACCTGGGTAAATTTGAATACTGAAAGCATTCATTTTCATGCAACTCTCTTGCTAATAAAGAATATGGGACCACAAAATAACAACTATTTTTATGAAATCCACTGCTTGAGTCGAAACATAAGGTTATTGACTAAAATAATCAGAATAACTATAGATAAGAAATTGAGGCACAACAGAAAAATTGCATTAAATGGAGGTGTTATAAATAAAATACCTGTCTCCCTGTTCACTGTGAACCACAAAATCAAGATTCCACTGTGAGACTCTCTGCATGGCAGCATACCCTCCAGTGGCAAATGCTCTAAGGAGATTCAGCGTGCCAACAGATTGGAGGTATGCTCTGATCAACCTTTGCGGATCAGGTAATCTAGATTTCTCATTAAAAGCATCACCATTGATATTGTCTCCCCGATAACTAGGGAGCTTCACACCATCTTTAATCTCAATAGTATCTGACCTAGGTTTTGCAAATTGGCCTGCCATCCTTCCTACCTGTCATGAAGTAAACAAAGTGAAGCAAATTTTACTTAAACGTCTTGTAGTTACACATGGAATTATATACGTGATTTTAGCACACAAGGCTTTGCACATTTTTTTTATGGAACACTAAGCTTTAAACGTTAAAAAAATGCAGCAACTTTCAGTCAGAATTTGGCCACTCAATCCCAAATCTGGAGTTTGTCAACTACATGTAAGCAAGGTGCACACACAAAAGATAATGGAAAAAAATATTAGAACTAAGTGTTGACTTAATATAATAAAATTAACCACAAATCATTACCTATTAACGAGAGCCCAAATTACTAGTTTGGTAAACAATCAAGGGAGAAGCCTATGGGACACAACAGCAGGAAATGCAGATTAAAAAGAATTCTTCAAAACATGATGCAAGAAAAATTATATTTATAAGACTGCTGAAAATTTTTACAATAAACTACTCTAAAATAAATCAGAATTACAATTTGCAAATGCCAGTTCATTGGATTGTATAATGATTCATGTGTAGCAATTCCATCATATATAAGACTTCAACTTTCCACTTATCTTCCTATATAATCATTACGAGGGTAGTTTCAATCATCATTTTGCTGCTATAATAGTACGAAGATCCTATAAAAAACTATAAGAAAGCACCCATGTGTGTGTGTGTGTAAAATAAGGTGTCAGTCAACATGGTCAGACACTAATAAAAAAGTTGTTAGCAACTCATGAGGAAAATGCATTAATTTATTCATGAAATAAGTTAAGGATGGTGTATTAATCCGTGGCCAAAACCTGGTAAGTGGTAAGGACGCCATATCCATACGAATCAAAAAGGCTAAAAGGTAGAGTGTTTGCCAAAAAAATAAACCGAGACAAAAAGCAAAACTTTTTTCAATAATTCCCAAACGCACGCTTTATATGTTAAAATAAAAAATAAAAACTAAACAAACATGCATTAAGCAACTCAGACCCACATATCCATGTTTCAAAATTCCCAATTATGAAGCATCTAGCACTCAAAAGAACGAACAAAACGCATTCCTAATCCTCGGCACACAACAAACACACTCGAATTCCCGAACTCTTAAAGCATGCAAGTAACAACGAAAGACCCACCCAAATCATCTAACGAAAAAAACCCAAAAAAGAAACGAAAGACAGAGAGAGAGAACCGGACCGAACCTTAATGACAGGTATTTGTGCCCCGTAGGTGAGGACGATACCCATTTGCAACAAAACCCGGAAAGTGTCTCTGATGTTATCGGCACTGAACTCCTTGAAGCTCTCGGCACAGTCACCACCTTGAAGCAAAAAGGCCTCACCCAATGCGGCCTGAGCCAGCCGCTCCTCGAGGTTGCGAGCCTCGCCGGCCAACACGATGGGAGGGAAGGACTCGAGGGTGATGAGGACCAACCGGAGCTCTTCCGGGTCCGGGTAGTCCGGGAGCTGGAGGGCCTTCTTGGACGTCCATGAGTGGCCCAGCTTGCTGAGGAAGAAATGTCAGAGACTGACACAGAAGGTATGGTGGTGGGTTTTGGAGTGGTGACGTGGAGGAAGTGGGGTTTGGTGGTGGGAGTAGTGGTGTGAGAATGAGAGAGAAGTGGGGTTGTAGAAACAGAGCCTCTGAGAATGTGAGTCAGAGACATCTCTTTCTTTTTGAGTCAGAGATGAGAGATGAGGATGGGTTGGAATGTAGCTGCGTCTGTGTGTGGAGTGTGGAATGAGTTGCGCGCTATTTTGGGATACAAACAACACCCTTGTTCTTATCGATATTGCATTAATTAATTGGAAATGTTAACGAGCAGCTTAAGTTATTGGTTAAAAATTTTAACATTTCTTTTATGAAAAATTAGGAAGATTATTAAAATATTATTTATTTTATTTATTTTTATAAAAAAATTTTAATTAAATTGTTAACCAATGTCTTAAAGAGCATTTATTAGCATTTTTCTTAATTAATTTTATCATTGGTTTCCAATATTGTTATTATCTTCTATTTTTTATCAACTTTTTTTTGTTTCCATAAGTAATTCAAATATATATATATATATATATATTAAATCATATCATATACTTATACTGTATAATATATAATAAAAGTTTGAACTTAAAAATCGTGCTTCATTATGGATTTTTTTTTTTTAGAAGGAGGCTATAATTTATTACTAAAAGTTAGTTAAATCAGTTAAGATTACAGCTTGTAGGTGAGATGGAACATCTTTCATCCACACCTCAAAATTATTAACATGTTTAGCAATGTAATGAGCAGCAGAATTGTCATGTCTTTTAATTTGAGAAAACTACAAACAACAAAGAAACCTGCAAAGGCTTTCGCTGGGTCACAATAAATCTAAAGTATGGTCATGTGATACACGATGTTCTTGTGCTAGCTAATGGTTTTCGTTTTTGTAAGTTCTCTCATGTTAAACACAAGCAATTCGGTTGCCCTTTTTTAGCCGGAAAAGTAGTTTCTAACAATGAGCTTCAGGTTTGAATTGAATCATCTCCCGACAATATAGCTGATTCTAGTCATGTGACTCATTGTAAGCTACTGTTTCTTTTTTGCAATAAACTTGACCCTTGGGTCTGGATTCTTTAAAAAAAAAAAAATCTTATTTTGATATTTAAATCAACTATTTTAGTATTGATTTTATTTAAATGGTTAACACCCTAACTTATACAACTTGAGTAATGTCTCTAATTATATTGAGTTTTAGCCTTTAAGAACACATATGTTAATATTACACATGAAAAACAATCCATATTTCCGAACTTTTAAAAAAAATGAAAAAGAAGTTAAATAAAGATAGACTTACATAGGAATTTGGACCAATGAATCAAATTTACCCAAATATTATCTATGATTTAAGTTATTGTTAAGGCAAAAAAGTAATCTTAGTGTTAGATTCAAATTTAAACCAATAATAACTAACCACCTATGATTTGTTGTGAAAATATTGTAGACATAGCATCTATCATTTAAATATAAATATATGATAATATATACATTTCAATAAATAAATATATTTATTTATATTATATTAAAATATTTTGGAATATGTCATAGAATATTCTAGACATATTTCATATTTTTCTTTACTGCTGAAACTCATTCAGTTTTAGTTTTTTTTTTTTTTTTTTTAGGAATATTGTAGAATATGCAATAGAATATTCCATATTCTATGGCATATTTTGTACGGACAAAATTTAGTTACAAAATTGGTTGTAACCTTAGGCTACAAACTCACTCAATAAAATAAATATTACTGCATATTTTGAAAATCTAACCGTTGAATTACATGTTCTTTACGCTCTTAATGCACATGTCAATTTTTGTGTCAATCGGATATCATTTACTATATAATCTATAATCTTATATTTTATGCATAATTTTAAATTACAAAAACTTGCAATTTAAAAATTTATTGATGACATAACTATTGATCTTTAATTTTCTTGAAATTTTGCAAACATGGAGAATATAAAAAGAAGATACAATCCAATAGTGGATTTGTCAAAATTCATCTCCAATAAAAAAAATATTAAATGAGTTTGTAGCCTAAGGCTACAATCGATTTTGTAACTAAATTTTGTCCTATTTTGTACTATTTGGTTAAGCTTGAACTCATACGGCTTTTTTTTTTTTGGAGGGGGCCACTATAGGTCCCAATTTTAATTTTTTTTTGTGCTGAATTCTTTTTCTTAACATTTTTTCTTCTTGTGCTGGGCTATAGTGGCGTTTAGAAAACACCACTATAGGTCGTACTGTTACAAGGGCCTATAGTGGCATTTGTCAAAACGCCACTATAGGCCGTTGGAAACGCTACTATAGACTCATTTTTTTAAACGCCACTATAAAGCGCTCCAAACGCAGCTATAGATATTCCTATAACAACGTTTATAGAAAATGCCACTATAGGTCCAGTTTTTTGTAATGACTCATTGGTTTAAAAGGAAGTTTACTTTACTAGAGTGGAAGCACTTATTAAAAAAAGGGCTTAGCCAACATCATCCTATTTTCAATAAGTAGCATTGTTTTTTTTTTTTTTTTCCTTTTTTGTTGTTTCTTTTTCTTATATACCTAATGTTATTTCTATTTCTTAATCTTTGATTCTCTTATTACTAAAATTTTAAAAATATAAATTGTACTACATTTTTTTAGAGTAATAAAGTGTGTAGCAAAACAATGATAAACTGGTAACAAGAATGTGATTGGTGCAACTTAAACAATACTAATACATGACTATTTGGATTGCTCTTTTATAATATGGACTAGCTTTTTCGAAATAAGTATACATACATTTGTAAAAAAAGCAGGTAAAAAAAAGTTTAATTAGTAGCATGACTGGGGAGAGTGGACTTGTGGGGAAGACAGGGTCTTCTAAAATAGCAGGTAAAAAAATTTTAATTAGTAGCTTTATCTCTTAAAATTTGTGGGAAAAAATAATTGCGGCTCTATTAAAGTCATTGGTATGCTAGATACCTTTAATCATGAAAACGAATGACAACATTAGAAGACTTTAAACTTGTTAACGTCTCATCAAGTCTTTTTTTTTTTTTTTTATGGGAGTCTCATTGAGTCTTTGGTCATTGTTCAAAACTTCCAAATTCTTTTGGTTATTGTTTGAAACTTTAAAAAATTTGGAAAGTTATAATCTTAAAATTTTGGACTATATAATAATTGTTTGATGTAGACAAGGGGTGGCAATTTGTGTTCGTGTGTCGGGTTCGTGTCGTGTCAACTCATGAGTATTCGACAATATAAGTCAACACTAACCCGACATGTTTATTAAACGGGTCAAGATTCCTCAATCCTAACACAACCTATTTATTAAACGGGTTAGTCATATCGACCTGTTTATCAGATTTTATCAAAATGAAGAAAAAAAATATATGAAAAAACAAATAAATAAATATTTTTAATATAAAATTTAAAACTAACGAGTAATTGTATCACAAATAATCATTCAAAACTAAAGTATATCACAATATCACAAATAATCAATCACAATATATCAAAGAAAATAAACCACAACAACTAATAAGTTTATATACCTAGAGTTTGAAGGATATATTGGTAAAATGTCATTTAATTAAACGGGTCAGACGGGTCAAACGGGTTCTATATGTTCAACACCAACCCAACCAGTTTATTAAACGGGTCAGTCGTGTCAACTCAAATATAACACGAACTTATTAAGTCTCAACCCATAACCTGCTAATTTCATGTCGTGTCATGTCGGGTTCACGGGTTGTGTCCAATTTTACCACCCCTAATGTAGACTGCATAATTGCAGACTAAGTGTATGGCAATTAATTATCAAAAAACTTTTAAAAATGAGAGCGAAAGAAAAAGCATATCGTGCAACCCATGTTGGTAACGGCATATCCTTGGAAGGTCTAAAATTGATACTAGACAAACTACCTTTAAACTAATAACTTCCCGTGCACAATCTCTCTAATACTATCATTGTAGTTTTTGCAAGATGGGGCTGCACTATGCCAGAGAACGTTGTAGTTTTTTATTTTCCCCCTAGCTCTGATATTATGACTATTATTAATATGGATGCATCTTGCGTGTCTTATTGTAGAAACTGTGGAACAATCCTCGCCGAAGAGTTTTATGTATTAGTCTCTTTTTATTTATATATTAATCCTTTTAACCCAAAAAAAAAAAAAAACTATCATTGTAGTTAAAGTGATGGGTCACAAGTCATATCAATTTTTAATTTCTTGAGCTCAAATATAACGCATGAAATAAGGTTTTTATTTTATTATTATTAGTTTTTTTTTTTTGGGTGCTTTGTTACTTTAGTAAACGGCCAATCTCCTAAGTTTGATTTTCAAATTCTTCTTTAAAAAAAGAAAAAAAAACCCTCTTTTTCACCTTGAATAAAGCCCTAAAAAATTACCATCAATTATGTTAAATGACTTTCATTTAAAAAATAGTAATAATTAAGGGATTTTGTTGTTATCATGGCGATGATTATAATTATAATTAGGGGTAATTGCACTAAACCCACCTATGGTTTGGCGAAAATCACTTTGTCTACCCGTGGTTTAAAAAGTATCACTTAACCTACCTGTGGTATATTTCCGTCAATCTCCGTAACCCACCTCAAGCCCAGCCGTTACAAAAACACATTTTAACCCCAAAACACAACATAACGCGAATCAAAACACCCAAAGCTCAGAAACTTTTCGAGAGAGAGACATGTGGTGAGATCAACATGTTCTTCGTGGTTTGGAGTGTCTAGAGGGGGAGAAAACACAAGTTTCGCAACATCGAAGCTAGGGAAGGTAGTTTTGATAAAGAAAATCAAGGTATTTGTGTTTGTTCTCGATTTAGGGTTTCAAATTTTGTTCAAGTGCCAAAACAAAAAATAGCACAAAAATAAAAGAGAAACAAGATCAAAAGGGAGGGTTTTGTGAAAATTAATATTTGAACCCTATATTCAAAACTTCTAATTTCACCTCTCCTTGTATTCAAAACCCCTATATTTGGACCCTATATTCTAAAGACCCCCTTTGTTTTCACCTCTCCCTGTATTCAAAACCCCGATGGAATAAACTGCAACCAGCATAAGAGCCTTGAGCATTTGGATGAAGGAGACAGAGAGATAGATGTAGGTGGAGTTAGAGAACCAGAGGGAAAGGGAGTACAGAGCTTCAATGGTTACCACAGATTTGAGGTAAAGGTCACGAGTCATGGTGGATGGGAGTTCCACGACCTTGAAAACTTTGACGAGAAGGTAAGCGAGGAAGGAACAGAAGGACATGTGGATCATGGTGAGTGAGATCGGGAATGGCCAGTTGTAGAGCTTGCGGTCAAGGTGTAGTTGTTTTCTGGGATGGTGGCTAATGGTGTGAAGTGGTAGGAATTTGTTCTTGGTTCATTTTGCTTGGCTGATTCTGTATTTATCCAAGATGTTTGGTGATTATAATTGGTGAATGTTGGTCTGCATTTTGTTCCGCTCTGCAATGGGTTCCCTTAAGAGTTGTTTCTTTAGAGATGAAAATTAATGAAAGACGATTGTAAAAGACCTCATTGCGAGTAATTTGGAAAATTGGTGGGTTTTTTTTTTTTTTTGTTGTAATTAAATGAATTGAAATTTAATCGGTTTGCAAGTGTTATGGAGAAGCTAAGGAAGATCCAGACTGCTTCTGTTTTGGTTTTGAATTTTCATCATTCAGATTGTTATTATATGGGAGTGTTGTGTTCATAGATCTTTTGCTATTTTTGGATGTCAAATAGCTACATGTGTTAAAGCTTTGATTTTTAGGAACTGGGGTTTTTTTTTATTTTTGGTTGAAAAATATTCATTTTGTGAAATTAATTGTAATGATGTATTTTTCGGTGATACCCATTTCAAATCGTGGTCAGTAATAGTGATTTTGGGACAAAAGCAATTGTGGGTTTGGTTTAGAAATTTGAGATCTTGTGAAGTTTTATTTTTTTGGATTGGGGTTATACTGTCTATAAAAAGTAGTTAAAGATGATGTCCATATCCTATACCAATACCACTTTTTGATTTTGTTTCTCTTTCATTTTTATGTTATTTTTTGTTTTGGGAGGAGAGAGATATAAAATTTGAGCAAAAATACTTATTTACCCTTGATTTTAACAGAGGTGGGTTACGAAAAACAAACAGAACATACCACAGGTGGGTTAAGTGATACTTTTCAAACCACAGGCAGGCAAAGTGATTTTTGCCCAAACCACAGGTGGGTTTACTGTAATTATCCCTTATAATTATTTCTATTATTAATAGTATTTATTATATGAGATGGGTTCAAGTTACACCTAGTGTATCTTCACAAGAGTTACATCTTTTGTAAACCATTAATTACTATTAGATCTAAGGGTGAAAAAACACTCATAGTAATATCATTATTACTCCCGAGAAATTAGTAATTTAGGCATTAGCTCTTTTTATTAAAGGGGAAAAAAAAAACCACAGCATTAACTCTTTTTTTTTTTTTTTTTTTGTGTGGTCCATATCACCATCTTCTTCCTCTTGTCTTTCTTTTTGCACTATACTTTCAAGCCTCCATCATGAACAGTGGTTGGAATAATTCTAAAAATAACATCTCAAGTCTTTTCTTCTTCTTAGACTCGTTGTTGGAAAAAATTCTGAAAATAACTCTCAAGTCCTTTTCTTCTTGCTAGGCTCACTGTTGAAAGAATTCTGAATATAACGTCTCCATATATAAACAAAATATTTTAGTCAAGATTCTCTCTTAAAGTTAATGTGAAAGTTCTTCTCATGGCTCCTCCACAAAGAAATTTCTTCAACAGAAAATGCCCCATCCTCTTAAAAACTCCTCTATAGATACAAAACTATTATTAATGGTGGTAATGGAAATCCAAATTTAAGAAATATCTTTTCACTGCAATAGTTTTAGAGCACATGTGGTCTCCTCAATGTCAACTATGAAATTACCTAGTAACACCAGACAAATAAACAAAAGAGAAGCTCTGTGGCTGCTTTCCGACCCAACTATGAGAATTTTATGAATGGTGGAGGCTTGAAAGTATAGTGCAAAAAGAAAAACAAAGAGGAAGAAGATGATAATATGGACTAGAAAAAAAAAGAGTTAATGCTATGGGTTTTTTTTTTTTTTCTCCCTTTAATAAGAAGAGTTAATGCTTAAATCACTAATTTCTAGGGAGTAATAATGATACTATTATGAGTGTTTTTTGACCCTTAGATTTAATAGTAATCAATTGTTCATAAAATGTGTAATTCTTGTGAAGTTACACCAGGTGTAATTTGAACCCATCTTATATATATATATATATATATAAAGTTATTAGTTATATAATTATGTGAAAAGAATAAATAATTTTTTTAAAATTTATAATGTGAATAGAATAAATAATCAGTCTAACTTTGGTCAAATCTTAAAAACTCTTTATTATAAATTCTTATTATTGTTTTTTTTTCCAAAAGAAATAAATAATTAAAAAATTAATGTTAGTAATGCATTGTTGTCAACCTTTGGTATAGATATTCTAATTTTTTAAGATTTTTGAACAAAAAACTTCGGCCCCAAAATTTGAATCTTGGGTCAGTTCCTGCATATATACTATTCAACGAAATAGATAAACTCTCTCTTTCTGAGTTAGGTAAAGCGACAATTCAACTAGCCACACATATGGGTTGGAGAATAACGTAGGGAAAAGCTGCTTAGAATTGGTAATTGGTTACAGTTTCCTAAAGGGGCTCCACCTTGGTTGACACAAGATTTTTCAACAAATCATGTCTTTTCAGTTTCAGTAGAGTAAACTGGTATAACATGTGGGGCCCCCAAAGGATAGTCTTAGAGCTCCCCTTTAATAGATCCAAGTCTTCCAAGACAAAAATATTAAACATGGGTTCATTTCAATGTTTTGGAGATATGGTCTTCGACAAAATACATAATTTCAAATAAAAAAATAAATAAAATTTATTAAAATGTTTGACATGTATGTGATAGTAATGGTGACGGGGCCGGGGCCAGGGCCGGGTCATCAAGCAATTTCAATAAATATGATATCAAGGTCTCTAAAAAGAAGCACTGATCTATAATAAAAGAAAAGATGATGATGGAAAAGAAAACCAGAACAATTCAGCACATAACTTGGTTTCTATGGTTCTTGGTGGTGCTGTTTGTATGGGCGTGCATAGCCACTGCATCATTAGTAGCAAGTTCTGTTGCAAATCCTGGTTGCCTTGAAACATGTGGAGATGTAATTGTTCCGTACCCGTTCGGGATTGAAGACCCCAAGTGTGCAAAGGACAACAAGACCTTCCTACTCGATAGCAACCGTAGCACCAATCCTCCTAAACTGTACATAGGTGAA
>NW_027069932.1:476176-527852 GCF_002906115.3 Quercus suber | reverse complement strand
TCTACAAAAGCGAATATTGGGATCACAACTTCACCCTCTCTCCTCTTAAGGTACCACTCCCCTTCTTCACAGTACTTCAAACTCACATTATTGGGTATTCCATAGTCGACGATGAATTTGTTCATCATCTCATCAGACTCAACCAACTTCTTAAACTTACCCATTCCCCAAAGATGACTAAAAGTTCTAAGAGAAGAAAAGGAGGAGTAAAATCAAGGAAATTTGAGATCGATAGAAAAAGAAGACTTACAGAAGTATGACGGTACTCTTCAGATAGTGTACAAGTCCAACCAGATTCAAATCATACGCGTCAACAATTGTAAGCGCGAAAATGATGAAATCGAGCGGTCCAAATAGGTACTTATACTCCCCTTAGGTTCCCCAAATGTAACCGCTTGCTCATAAAAGCAAAAGATCATGCCGTTGAAAGTGGAAAACGTGGCGCCGCCAAAATTTAATGTGGGCACCCATTAAGTCTTGAAACGCTAAAAAAGCGCATCGGGCAGTCAAAAAGCCGCCAACGTTAGCACAAACCGAGGTGGGGAGACTCGTCTAGAGAGCCCGCAGGTATCAAAACCCTCCTCCCCGTCCGAGGGAACGTGCAGCAGGGTTTTGAGGGGCTATTATGGGCCCGTGGGCCCGATAGCCTCGGCCCATTGGTATTAGGCCCAAGGCCAACGCCGAGGAGGACTGACCAGCCAAGGCTAAGTTAGACAAAGCCTCTTTGTGACCCACGCCGAGGACCTGTTCGTCCTCTGCATTCTAAGGATAATCTTTAGGAGGGACAAGCTCAGAGCAAGCTGTCACATTCGCACTTAATGCATTCACCTAACCCCTCTGGCTGCATTAATGGGGATATAACCCCTTAGCAGGGCAACGTTGGTCAGAGTGAACCACTTGAGTACTGATAAGGCCTCTGATGGGACAGACGGCCAGAAGAGAGGCAAATGGATGATCAACAGATGGAATAAGGAGATAGGCAGATGAAAACTATATAAGAAAAGCAAGTAAAGTAAAAGAAGGGGGGAAAAAAAGAAGAGAGAGAGAACAAAAAGGCTCCTTGGCACAGGCCGAGGAGCATTCCCCCATTTGTAAAGAAACTCTTAGTATTTTTTATAAAGAAAGTTCATGCTTGGTGATCGACGGCCAGCGCCTAAACCTTTAACCCACTCTCTAAAAATTTATTGTTTGGGCTTGATTGGGCTGAAAACCCATTCGTACTCAGGGTCAATCCAAATTGAGTCCCTACATATCGGTATTGACTTACTTCGATTTACTGTTTCGAGATTATTTTAGGATTATCGTTGTTATATATCAACATATATAAATTATTAAGAATCTTAAACCATTTTTAAATTAATATGTCAATCTCTAAGCCCAAACATCAATTTTAAATATAAAAAAATTAACAATTAATTTTTAGATTATAACAAGATTATGTGTATTTAAAATTTTAAATAATGAAAAAAAGGGCATAAGCTGGGGAAAAAAGAAAAACAGAAAAAAAGAAAAGTAAATAATAATTTAACGTAATGAAGGAAGCCTTAGAGCATTCACAGCAGTGGAGCTAAAAATTTAGCTTTTAGCTCCACTAAAAGTTATTTTATCTATTTTACCTATACACATGCTGCAGCAGTGGATCTATTTTAACTTTTAACATAATAAAATAATATAAACATCACAATAAAATAATATATCACTTACAATAAAATAATATATCTCACTACCCAAAAAATAATATATCTACTACAATAAACAACAATCACAACCACCCGCAACCATTGCCACTACCGCCGCCGCCGCCGCCACCACCACCGCCACCATCAAAAAAATTATTTTTTTTTCAAATAATAATAACTTACCACTTAAAATTTATTGCAAAAATATTATGGCAACATTCTTAATTTTAATTTCTTATTATTCTTAATTTATTTTTCCCATTATCTTATTTTTTCATCCAAATACACGTTTCTTTCTTCTCTTTCTTTCTTTCTTTCTTTCTTTTTCTTTTTTCCTTTTGTTTTTCTCCTCCACACACGTACTCCTCTTGTCTCATCCACCCTCAGCCACACTTTTTAACTTTCAACTATTTCTTATTTTTTATTGTTTTATCTTTTTGTTACTTTTTCTCCTCATGTCCTTCTCCATTTATTCAAATGTTCTCTCTTTATTTCTCAGCAAGCTTCAGTTCCGCTCCACTAGGTCCATCACCACGCCTCTATCAACCTCTGGTTCATGGTTTGTTTGTTTGTTTTTTTTTTTTTTTTTTTTTGGGTTCAAAGGAAAAAATTGCAGAAGAAACCATTTTGGCAGTGGGTTTGCCGATGTTTGCTTTTTTTTTTTTTTTTTTTTTTTTTCCTGGTGGTGGTGGGCTTGATGAGTGTGGGTGTGGTTGGGTTTGTGACTAATGTGGTGGTGGTGGTGGTGGGGTTGCCGTGGTGGTGGAGGTGGTGACTGATATTGGTGGTGGTGGGTTTGATGAGTGTGGGTATGGTTGAATTTGTGACTGATGTGGTGATGGTGGTGGTGGGGGTTGCCGTGGTCGGAGCTGGGTCTGTGGCGGTGTGTGTCGGCGGCGTGGGTCAGGGGCGGCGACGGCGGCGTGTCTATGGGTGAGGATGGCAGTGATTGTACCGGAGTGTCTGTGGGTGAGCTTGAGAGGCTTGGAGGCTTGAGAGTTGAGAGATGAACGAGAGAGAGTGAGAATACAGTGGGAGTGAAAGACTGACTGGTTTGATAAATGAAAAAAAAAATGGAACAAGTGGATCAGTTGAATAAAAAAATATTTTTTAGTTTTAGCTCCATGCTACAGTGCATATCTATTTTTAGATGTGCACTGTAGCGAATCATCTAAATTTTTTTGCTTTAGCTCCACTGCTGGAGCATCATTTTAATAAAAGTGGAGCTAAAATTTAGCATTATTGCTTTATACCACCACTGCTGCAAATGCTCTTAGAAGTCAAAGATAAAGGTGAGTGTCAGCATCCTTTTAATGCTAGTCACGTGAAGGAGGCTCACAAATTTTTAATATATATATATATATATATAAAGGGCAATAACACAAAACTAGGCAGAGAAAGAGAGAGAGAGAGAGAGAGAGAGAGAGAGAGAGAGAAAGAAAAGAAAAGACAAATGAGAAAGAATCAAATAAGGAAAACAAGAGGAAGAAGAGTAAAAATTTCACAATAAAAATTTCACAATAAAATTTAAGTAACAAGTTATTAAAGGTAAGTAAAAAAAATGATGTATTAACAAATGAATATTTAAAAAATACTGATGACAGTTGGGGGTCTATATAAAAACCGGTTACAACTTAAAACCACTTGTCATTTATTGTGAAATTATTATGAAAGTAACATTATGATGGATATATTCAATCATATTTTAGTTGTGTTTAAAAAATTAAATTTAGGGTTAAGGTGTTCAAATTTTTATTTTAGGGGTCCAAGTAATCTTTTTTTTTTTTTTTAATTTATATATAAGTTTACAAGTAATGCCCCTGGCGGTATTTATTAAGGCCTTGTATTCAAGTCAATGGAGAAGATGTTGGATATATTTCAGAAATAATTTACTTTTGTGATTATGCAAACAAGAACAACATACATATGTAATTATAAACAAACAAAATTAGATTCAATATATAGGAAGAAATCGGTACAATAATTAAATAACTCACAAACCAAATGCATGGAGAATGAATAATGTAGAACTGATTAAGTCTTTTGTTTGACATGATCTTCTTAAAGCAAATTTCGTCCCTCACACATTCAATAGATATAGACTCACAGATATATGTTTCCCAAGATAAAATAATTAATAGACAGAACAAGAAGCACTACAATATCCGTGCTCAGGAATGAACTATGTCTCTCTCTCTCTCTCTCTCTCTCTTTTTTTTTATGTTTATGCACAAAAATATTTTTCTTTAGGAGAAAGTTTCTTTTTAAAAAACAGTTTTTATGAATAAGGAGCTATGAATATTTGTGTGTGTTTTATACACACTAGTGAATAGACACTTGGAAAAATATTGTGCACAAACTATAACTCAAAAAAAAAAATATATTTGACAAGAGGGCATAGTCCACACATGCCTAAGCCTAACCCAATGTTTAGCCCATGAGCATATAAATTCATATATTATTTCTTTCTATCTTTTGTAGGACTCAATGATTTTCACCACTTTAAATTCCATATTCAAGTGGACATATTAGGAGTTAATTCCTTATTCACTCCTTAACATTTTTCTAAGAGGAGAAAGCAACATGTGTGTTTTTTTGGAGGACCAAAAGATGAGATTATTACCCAGAAAGATGGCATATAAAGCACCGAGTATCCACATACTCAACCTAATCTGAATCCAAAAAAGGCTTGAAGTAAGTCTCAGAGATGAATAGGTTGTGATTCATGGTGTGCTTGAGATAGCAAAGGATGCGTTTGACTACAACCCAATTCTTATTGTTTGGTTGGTGCATGAAGTAACACACCTCATTCATAGTGAAAGCAATGCCTGGAATACATTTATATTGGTCATGCTAGTGTTTTGAAGAATACTAGAGATATAGCTATAATGGGATAGATGAAGGCTAGGCTATAGGGAGTGAATGGGCTCAATACCCGAAAGTAGTGGAGTGGCCAAAGGTTTGAAGCAAATTTTGGTGCACATCTATATTCATAAGTTTATCTATTGGGTAGAGTTTATAGAATCTGGGTATGAACTACATGTAAAATTTGTTTCGTATAGTAGATTTCTTTAATGGGTAGAGGTACTCTCATTGTGGTTTTTCCCTTTGGAGTTGGTTCTCCATCTATTTTCCATTTATCCCCAAATCTCTTGTTATTGTGTTGTTTGCTTTAATTTTTCATATTTTGTTTATTGTGGTTGTGGTTAATTGATGAAGTAATAACCAAATAACTATTAATTAAATCTACATAATTGATAAAGTGGTCTCAATAAAACTTTCACTTGGTATCAAAGGTAGATAGACTCTTTAAGTTGAGTGTGATCTTAACCCCCTATTCTCATGAAGAGAGAGAGAGAGAGAGAGAGAGAGAGAGAGAGAGAATAATTTTTTTTACAACATGCTACAGTATTCTTCTATGAGAATTTTGTTATTTTGTTTTTTTACAACATACCACATAACCCTTCTACTAGTAGAAGGTTACTATAGCATGTTCTAAAAAATATTTGAGTTTTAGCACATCTAATGAGGTGTGGCTTTTGATGTTTGGTGTGTCAAATGCTAAAAATTTAGAACCTGTTTAGTAGTGGTGTTCAAGTATTGTTATTAAAAATGATGTGAAAACTGTTGTTTAAAAAGTGTTGTAAAAATCCGTGTTTAAAGTACTCATAATGTAAAAAAATGTGTTTGGTACTATGTTTCAAATAATATATTTTAAAATATGAAAAAAAATAATAATAATTGTGTGTTTGGTAAGTGTGTGTGTGTGTCCGCGCGTGTTTTTTTTTTTTTAAGTGATGAAAAGAATAATATTTTATTTATGGAGAGTGAAAAAGAAAGAAAAAAGAAGAGAGAAGGAAAAAGTGGTAGTGCCGTGGAAGAAAAAGAAAGAAAAAAGAGAATTTAGTCTTGTTAATAGGCCCCACGATTTTTAATTTATTTGCAAAAAGACTATTCAACAACGTTACTTGAAAGTTTTAAAACTTAAAACTGGTATGGATGTGCTTTCAAAATACATGTTTAAAACACCCTAAATTGAGAAGTGTGATTCAAACAATCTTGATAAAAATAAAAATAAAACTCCTACCCAAACACACTTTTATTTTTGGAGCCTGCAATTTTCATTTTTAGTGTTTAGACATTGAAAAATATTGTTTGAGCTTGCATACCAAACAATCTCTTAATATTAGGCACACCTAATGTCAATGCTCTTAAAGTTGATTATGTTCTATTGCAGTTCAAATCCACTGTGAGAATTGAAGTACCATCAAGACTGTTCACAACGATTATTGAGATTAATTACCACTTCATTCGTAATCATCTACGTCAAGATACCTTACACCTACGATCTACCTCTTCAAGAGATTAATTAACTATATCTTTATCAAGCTTCTACCACTAGGCCACTTTCATGATTTAATTTCCAAAGTCAAGTTAGTCATACTTCACCAACGTCAGTTTGAGGGGAGCTATTAAGGTACAAGCCCAACGGGCTCTAGGCTCATTGTACTTTACTAACTCTACACTCCTATTATTTGTATGCCATTCATTATTTACCTATGTAAAAACAGTCTCTTAAACAATATACACATAGTTAAATACGATAAGAAATTTAGTCTTTCACGCGCATGTATGTATCAAGTACATATATAGGTAGACCTTTCTCGAAATAAAAAAAGTGGTGATTAGCAGGACTTAACTTACAAGATTAAAACACTAACAACAGTATTTTATGTGGACATGCCGTAGTGAGGAAGTTTATTTTCCAGACAGGTAAAATGTCATTGAGAGTGAGTGCTTGATGCTTTGGCAAATTTGAAGTCCCCACCAATCTGGAATGAATTGTCATATTCAAAGTTGCATTTTGGTGGAAAAAAGAAAAAGAAATAATGCAATCTTTTTAAATCTTCGGTCATTTTCTTTGTCTTGAAGCCGCGTTTTTTCAGTGAATAACAGTGCATATAGGGGAAAAAACATGTAAGTAACATAAGTTTGTGTTGCAGGTGCAGGTGCTATATATGGAAGGCTATTCACGTCATGCTTATGTAGGGAGGGAGTAGAGTATATAGGTATACGAAGAAGTGGTGGGTGGTGGGAGGCAATTCTGAGATGGATTTAACCATTTTCTGTCCTAATCGCTTCTTTTTGACTTTAGCAAATTTGTTCATTCAAAGAAAACTAAAACATGTTATTCAAGGGGAAAAAAATGTCTCTGCTTACTGTGAAGCAAAGCGCGTTGACCCTTTCAAATGGGGTTTCTTGAGTAAGATAATCTATTTCGTTTTATATATATATATATATATATACACACTTTAAGCAATATTACACTAGCAAATGATTTGTTATTAAAATTATATTTTAAAATTTTCACTATTTGATTATGTTAACATATATAGTGTTGTGGGCTTTAGGCCCAGTTAGGTTACTTGTATAGCACACATATTTACTTGTAATGCACACATATGCCTCCTATATAAAAGCATCTATGTACATTCTCTTATACAAGAAATACAATACAATTATTCAGTATTTCTAACATGGTATCAGAGCCACTGCTCTGACCTTTTCTTAGCAGTCTTATCTTTATTGGTGTTACTGCACTCTCAACATCGCTTCCGCCATCACAACAGTCGCCGCAGCCTCTCGCCGTTGAACCCCCGACGTCTTCCAAACGTTGTCTTTGGATTCCGGACCTGCAGCTGCCATCGTTGAGAAGTCCAACACCGCACAAGATCACTGCACGTGTCATCCCGCCTCGAATATTGCTCCGTTCTTGTTTCTCGAGGTATTACTGAGACCGTCTTGGAACGATCTACCTGTTGGTGAAAGCCTCGCAGCCATCGGAGTGCCCACGCGCCCTCACGCGCCGCCAGAAGCTTCTGCGACTGAGCCCCACGCGCCACACGCGCCGTCCTCAGTTCAAGCTAACGTCACGCGTGACGTCATCAGTGCCACGTCAGCCCTAGCTTACGTCAACATCCAGTCACCTGCTGACGTCAGCGCCACGTCATTCTGCTGACGTCATCTACGCTGACCGTTGACTACTGTTGACCGTTGACTTTGACCGGGCGTTGACCGTTGACTTTTGGGGTTGACTTTTTTTTTTGGAGTTCAGGTGCTTCTTATCCAGTTTTTCGCGTAGATTTCATTTTTGCAGTCCATTTTTGCATATTTTGCTTCTAAATGAAGAATAAGGACAAGTTTGCTTCCTGTTGCAACAATCGTTGCCGACAATCCAACAAACGGTTTTGCAATTTTTGCACACGTTTTGGCCATAATATTGAGACTTGCTATCAGCGCAACAAATCAGCTGTTTCTACTTCTGCTGCTACAGTTGCTAACACTGAGAGTGTCCAACCCATGGCTCCTGTCTCTGCACAATCTCAGTCTTCTGGATCCACTTTCTCCATTTCCAAAGATGACCTTGTAAATATCATCGCCAATGTCATTCGTATGGTTGGTAATGCATCTTATTCCTCTTCTCTCTCAGTTTTATCTGGTATGTCTCCTACCTCTTGGCTTATGGATTCTGTTTGTTGCAATCACATGACACCTCACTCATCCTTATTTTCTGACCTTAAACCTGCACCACACCCTCTTAATATTCGTACAGCAAATGGTTTCACAATGTCTGGTCATAATATAGGTTCAGTTTCAACCTCCAACCTCTCGGTTCCTGGAGTCTTTAATGTTCTTGACCTTTCTTATAATTTACTTTCTGTGGGACAATTAGCTGAGTTGGGTTATCGCATTACCTTTGATTATTCTGGATGCATTGTGCAGGATCCTAGGACGGGACAAGAGCTTGGGACCGGTCCCAGAATTGGGCGGATGTTTCCCGTGGACAACCTTCGTCTTCCACTTGTCGCTCCTGCTGCAGCAGTTTCTTCCACTCCTTCCCTTGCACTTTGGCATGCTCGACTTGGTCACGCATCTTTCTCTCGGGTACAACAATTGGCTTCTAGAGGTTTGTGAGGTTTAGTGTCCACAGAAAATTTTGATTGTGTTTCATGTCAGTTAGGAAAACAACCAGCTTTGCCTTTCAATACTAGTGAATCCATATCCACTGATATCTTTGACCTTATTCATTCTGATGTTTGGGGCCTTCCTCTGTCTCTAGTATTGGTGGGTCTAGATATTTTGTTGTCTTTGTTGATGATTACTCTCGCTATTGTTGGATTTTTAATATGAAACATCGTTCTGAATTATTGGAAATATATTCTAATTTTGCAAAAATGGTTGAAACTCAGTTTTCTAGACGCATCAAAATTTTTCGATCTGATAATACCCTTGAATACACTCAATATGCTTTCCAAGCTGTTTTGCATTCCTATGGCACTGTTCATCAACTAACTTGTCCAGGTACCTCTCAGCAAAATGGTAGAGCCGAACGAAAACTTCGTCATATTCTTGACACTGTTCGTGCTCTCCTTCTCTCTACTAAAGTTCCTGCTCCTTTTTGGGGTGAAGCTGCTCTTCATGCTGTTCATACTATTAATCGCATTCCGAGTCCTGTTATCCAAAATCAAACTCCATATGAGCGTCTTTTTGGGTCACCTCCAGACTATCACCACCTTCGCTCCTTCGGATCTGCTTGTTTCGTTCTTCTTCAGCCACATGAGCATAACAAACTTGAGCCTCGGTCAAGGCTTTGTTGTTTTCTTGGCTATGGCGAAACTCAAAAGGGGTATAGGTGTTATGATCCTGTCTCTCATCGTCTTCGTGTCTCCCGTAATGTTGTCTTTTGGGAACATCGTCTCTTTGTCGAACTTTCTCATTTCAGTGTTTCCTTGTCTTCCTCCTCTGTCTTAGATCTTTTTCCAGATGAGACACATATTCCTTCTGTAAATTTTTATAAAATTATAAAATTTTCAATGGTTGTTCACACTTTTTTTTTCTCGTTTTATGAGTGAAAATAGGGATACCACAAATGTTACTATAGGCTTACAAAGTGACATATCACAAATCATAAAAAATAATTCAAACTTTTATTAATTAGTTTGTTGATATTCATCAATCATAGCCATTGTTACATTATATTGTGAAAGTTTTGTAATACATTAGCATTTTCCTTTTTCATTTCTAACAGGCTTATAATACAAGACAATAGAAATCTAATCCAATTGAAACCCTAAAATGTTTTTTAAAAAGGTTGCAAATGTGTTAGATCATCAATGCTAATTAATCTCTCCTAATATTTTGAGACTTTAATCTTTGTAAACCAATCTCCTACATATCCACACACCAAATAATATATATCTTTTTTATCCAAAAAAAAAAAAAAAAATCTATCTTTCTCTTCTCTCTCTCTTGAAAAAAAAAAAATTAGGTTACAATTTTAACTATGCATCGTTATATATCAAAGATAAGGTAAATCTTTTTCTAAAAAAAAAAAAAATACATTTTTATTTTTTTATTAAAACTTATGCTTCAACAATGATATTCAATTCTCTAGATGAATTAACCTTAGTTTAATTAGTATTATTCATCAAATTAACCTAGATATGATTAGTATTAAATAGACCCTACAAGATTCTTTTGTCTTAGGCACAAATTATGTTGGGTCGGTCCTACTTCCAACATAAACCATGAGGAAAAAAAGAAGAAGGTAAAATGTGTATATTTTACACATGAACAGTGACAATGGATATATGTTTGTAACAAGATATATTTGCACATCTATACACCATTGATGTGGGCATTTTTGGGCAAAAATTGTGTATATTTTACCACTTTTATTTTAGACTCACTAATGTGAGTGCTCTAATGCCCTTAGTGGGCATTTAGTTTGCAGTGGTATTACATTACGACGTAATATCACGTTATTGTAATTTCATATTAATGTAATCTTAATACAAGAATACAATATATGTAATGAAATTAAGATGATATGATATATTTTGTAATTTTAAATTTTTGGTAATAATAGAAAAAATAAAATAAACCAAAAACTTTAATGTTACATTAACGTAATGTGCATCACATTAAGGACACATCACAACAAACCAAACTCTCCTTTATTCTGTTGGATGGGACGGAATCTCAGCAGCCCCATTTGAGAAAAGTTCTGCTATGCTTCCACCACTCTTCGTAGCTTGGTTCTCAACACAATCACCGGAGATTTCATCTCTGCACCAACATTTGCGTCTGCCTACAGCTAACTCAAAAGACTTTGTGGACTCGTTGTCTTCATAGTCCATGGATTGTCTTCATTCCTTTTTCCATTTTGGGCCTTGTGAATCCAGATATGTTGTCAATATATCTCCCCTTCTAAATGTAAATTAAGTTCTTTCCATTTTGGGCTAGAGATCCAGATATGTTGTTAATATTTCTCCCCTTTTAAAAGCAAATTCAGATCGCATTTCAGATGTTGGTCCATTATAACTATTTTGATGTTGGCCCATTACTCAAATTTCTTTCAGTTTCAGACATGGCCAGATCTTTGACTCT
The DNA here is from genome assembly GCF_002906115.3 of Quercus suber. Classification (NCBI taxonomy): domain Eukaryota; kingdom Viridiplantae; phylum Streptophyta; class Magnoliopsida; order Fagales; family Fagaceae; genus Quercus; species Quercus suber. The sequence goes on along the minus strand of NW_027069932.1, from coordinate 516,723 downwards.
CATGTATTCTCCTTCCTTCCCAGTCGTTGACCCATAATCCATAACCACAAAATCTGCCTCTTCGTCCTTGTCGTGATTTTTTTCCCATGTTACCTCCCCATAAAATCCACTTGAAACTTCAAACGTAAGGAAAAAAAGTTTGCCTTGTTATCATTTACAATTATACATTTTTTTTTAGAATTCTTTTATATTTTATGCTTTATTTTGAATTTTTTTTTTTGGATGTAGATGACAATTATATTAGTGTAATTTTTTTTCTCCAATTGTCTATCATGTGCTTCATGATTTCAAAGTCATGGAAATATTATATGAAATTAAAAAAAAAAAAAAATCTATTTGCTACAATGTATTGAATTAAGAATGTAATTAAGTCAATTATAAATTGTAGATATGGAATCAAAATAATTGAAAACTAAATAGCATAATAAAAAAAGGGTTTACCACTGAGGGTGGTTCATTTAGTGGTCATGGGCTCACTCCTAAGAGTTTGCAGGTGGAGATCCTAGGTTTGAATCCGCAATAGAAAGTGTTTGGAAATAAAACTTCATATTCTCGGCTTATGCTCACTAGCGTTCTTAATGCTGGGTGCACAGTTATGACTCATTTGGATTTCTTACTCCTGTAGGCCTGGATCTACGAGTAGAGTGTTACTATAATTACTCCAAAGTGGAAGATGCCAACACAAGTTGCCTCTACCCATTTTTCTTTAATAAAAATAAGGGTTTACAATTTGACATATATTATTACATTTTACACAAAAAGACTAATGTTAAAGTTATAATCTCTCTCTCTCTCTCTCTCTCTCTCTCTCTCTCTCTCATTAGATTATTATAACTTTATTTGTTTGAGTAATGTCTATAAGACACTTACACTAAAAGAATTTGGATGACCTCTCTCTCTCTCTCTCTCTCTCTCTCTCTTCTCTCTCTTCTCTCTCTCTCTTCTTCTCTCTCTCTCTCTCTCTCTCTCTCTCTCTCTCTCTCTCTCTCTCTCTCTCGACTTAGATTATTATAACTTTATTTGTTTGAGTAATGTCTATAAAGATACTTACACTAAAAAGAATTTGGATGACTAAAACATTTTGAGGGTATGAATTATCATTTTTTATGATGGCTATCTATAAATAACTTTAAGAAAATTATTGAATACTCCTAAAGTACCATAAATGTGTCCCCCTCTTTCACATGAATTGTGAGTCCCATCATAAATTTAATTAGTGAGACTCACAATTATGTGAGAGGGGAGAGTACGCATTTATGGAACTTTAGGAGTACTTAATAATTACCCATAAATTTATACAATATGGGATCAATGAAGAATATTCTTTGGGGAGGGGGGGGGGGGTGGGCAGGGAAACTACAAGACGCTCCACCATTCAACACTCGTGATCTACCCATAGAGATAGTGATTTGATGCATTCCTCCTATCTTTATTTTCGTTTAAATCAACATGATAACACCAAAAACATGCTCTTAGATTTTTTATAATTCAATAGTTACAACTGTGGATGGTGATTTGAACCGTAGATCTTTCAATGAGGAATATCAGGAGATGCTAACAAGTTGAGCTATAATGTGCTTTTAGATTTCTGTTCTATACTATTCCAGAAAAATAAAAAGGAAAAAAGAAAAAAAATGATTTCGGTTCTATGCAATAAGGATTTAAGTATATATTGAGTGAGTTCAAGTTACTATTGATATAACTTTAGACAATGTTACACCACTTAATTTTTTTATTGAATACGAATTTTAACAAATCAATCGTTGTATTATATTATCTTCATGCATTCTCTATTCTTGCAAATTTCAAGATAATTAAATATCAATAGTCATGTTATCAATCAACTATTTAATTCAAGTTTTCATGGTTTAAATAAAGTATAAATAATGAGTTTATGGATTGAATGATAAATAATAACTGATTGACATAAATATTTGTATGCATGTTAAAAATATATAGAACATGTAATCTGTTAGAAATACTGAATAATTGTATTGTATTTCTTGTATAAGAGAATGTACATAGATGCTTTATATAGGAGGCATATGTGTGCATTACAAGTAAATATGTGTGCTATACAAGTTACCTAACTGGGCCTAAAGCCCACAACACTATATATGTTAACAGCCCCCTCAAACTCAAGATGGATGTGAGACCAACTTGAGATTGTCAACCAAAGTACGAAGGCGTCCCTTAGGATGTGACTTTGTGAAGATATCTGCAAGTTGATCTTTAGAGGAGACTGAGATCAGCTTGAGAGCACCATGGACAAGATGAAACGGATAAAATGACAATCGATCTCAATGTGTTTAGTCCGTTCATGGAAGACATCATTGTGAGCAATATGAATAGCACTCTGGTTGTCACAATAAAGAGGAGTAGCAGAGGATGTAGACACACCTAAGTCTTTGAAAAGCCATCGTAGCCAAAGGAGCTCAGATGTGGTATCAGCAAGGGCACGATATTCTGCTTCAGTACTGGAGCGGGCCACATGAGTTTGTTTCTTGCTTCGCCAAGAAATCAGAGAAGAACCAAGAAGAAAGCAATAACCAGTGGTGGACCTGCGATCAGTGGGGTCTCCTGCCCAATCAGCATCAGAAAATGCACGAAGAGTAAGAGGAGACTGAGCAGAGTAGAAAAGACCATGGAAGAGAGTGCCTTTAAGTATCGAAGAATGCGCAGAACAGCAGCATAGTGAGTTGATCGTGGAGCAGACAGATACTGGCTCACTTGGTGAACAGCATAGGAAATGTCTGGACGAGTGACAGTGAGATAAACCAAGCTGCCAACCAAGCGTCTGTAAAGAGAGGGATTAGACAATGGTTTCCCCCTGAGGGAGTCAGATGCGCATTAAGCTCAACTGGAGTGTCCACAGTCTTGCTATCAGTGAGTCCAGCACGAGACAAGAGTTCAGAGGCATACTTGGCTTGAGTAATATAAAGTCCATCTGTAGAATGAGTGATTTCAAGACCCAAGAAGTAGCTGAGATATCCAAGATCTTTCATCTCAAACTGCTGACTGAGAAAAGCCTTGAGTTTTTGAATGCCACTGAGGTCATCACCAGTTATGATCATATCATCCACATATAAGAGGAGTAAAATAGTGCCTTTGTCAGTGCGACGAAGAATAAGGCAGAATCATAGTGACTGGCCATGTAACCCAGTGAGAGATGGTAGAGCTGAATTTGGCAAACCAAGCTCGTGGAGCTTGTTTAAGGCCATAAAGTGCACGTCGAAGGTGGCAAACCTTATTTGAGTCAACAGAGAGACCAGGAGGAGGTTGCATATACTTTTTCACTTAAATCCCCATTAAGAAATGCATTTTTGACATCCATCTGAAAAAGGTCCCATTTACTGGCAGCAGCAACAGCTAAGAGGGCACGGACAGATGAGATACGGGCAACCGGAGCAAAAGTTTCTTCATAATCAATCCATACTCTTGTGTAAAACCTTTTGCAACAAGACGAGCTTGTAGCGCTCAATGGACCCATCAGAGCGAGTCTTAATCTTGTAGATCCACTTACAACCAACAGATTTTCCAGGAGGAAGTGTCACCAAATCCCAAGTATGGTTTTTAGATAATGCATCAAGTTCCTCTTTCATTGCAATCTGCCATAAAGGGTCAGTGGAAGCCTCACGATAGGTGTGAGGCTCGTGTAGTGTAGCAAGAGCAGTGTAACAATGATAGTCAAGTAAATGTGCAGGAATAGATCTTACCCGAGTTGAGTGACGAGGTGGAATGTCTTGTGCAAGATCTTCAGGCGGAGCAGGAGCAGGAGACCCAAGCTCAGGATTGGGGTTAGGTAGCTCGTCTTCAACCTGTTCATCTTCCACCTGTTCATTAAAGGGTGAACTAGGAAAGGGATCAGTGATATCTGGTGGTTGGATAGAGAAGTCTACAATAACAGAATCAGGAGCAACTATAGGAGGATCAGGAGCAGCTACAGAAGGAATATGTGTCTCATCTGGAAAAAGATCTAAGACAGAGGAGGAAGACAAGGAAACACTGAAATGAGAAAGTTCGACAAAGAGGCGATGTTCCCAAAAGACAACATTACGGGAGACACGAAGACGATGAGAGACAGGATCATAACACCTATACCCCTTTTGAGTTTCGCCATAGCCAAGAAAACAACAAAGCCTTGACCGAGGCTCAAGTTTGTTATGCTCATGTGGCTGAAGAAGAACGAAACAAGCAGATCCGAAGGAGCGAAGGTGGTGATAGTCTGGAGGTGACCCAAAAAGGCGCTCATATGGAGTTTGATTTTGGATAACAGGACTCGGAATGCGATTAATAGTATGAACAGCATGAAGAGCAGCTTCACCCCAAAAAGGAGCAGGAACTTTAGCAGAGAGAAGGAGAGCACGAACAGTGTCAAGAATATGACGAAGTTTTCGTTCGGCTCTACCATTTTGCTGAGAGGTACCTGGACAAGTTAGTTGATGAACAGTGCCATAGGAATGCAAAACAGCTTGGAAAGCATATTGAGTGTATTCAAGAGCATTATCAGATCGAAAAATTTTGATGCGTCTGGAAAACTGAGTTTCAACCATTTTTGCAAAATTAGAATATACTTCCAATAATTCAGAACGATGTTTCATATTAAAAATCCAACTATAGCGAGAGTAATCATCAACAAAGACAACAAAATATCTAGACCCACCAATACTAGAGACAGAGGAAGGCCCCCAAACATCAGAATGAATAAGGTCAAAGATATCAGTGGATATGGATTCACTAGTATTGAAAGGCAAAGCTGGTTGTTTTCCTAACTGACATGAAACACAATCAAAATTTTCTGTGGACACTGAACCTAACAAACCTCTAGAAGCCAATTGTTGTACCCGAGAGGAAGATGCGTGACCAAGTCGAGCATGCCAAAGTGCAAGGGAAGGAGTGGAAGAAACTGCAGCAGCTGCAGCAATAGAAACAGGAGCGACAAGTGGAAGACGAAGGTTGTCCACGGGAAACATCCGCCCAACTCTGGGACCGGTCCCAAGCTCCTGTCCCGTCCTAGGATCCTGCACAATGCATCCAGAATAATCAAAGGTAATGCGATAACCTAACTCAGCTAATTGTCCCACAGAAAATAAATTATAAGAAAGGTCAGGAACATTAAAGACTCCAGGAACCGAGAGGTTGGAGTTTGAAACTGAACCTATATTATGACCAGACATTATGGAACCATTTGCTGTACGAATATTAAGAGGGTGTGGTGCAGGTTTAAGGTCAGAAAATAAGGATGAGTGAGGTGTCATGTGATTGCAACAAGCAGAATCCATAAGCCAAGAGGTAGAAGACATACCAGATAAAGCTGAGAGAGAAGAGGAATAAGATGCATTACCAACCATACGAATGACATTGGCGATGATATTTATAAGGTCATCTTTGGAAATAGAGAAAGTGGATCCAGAAGACTGAGACTGTGCAGAGACAGGAGCCATGGGTTGGACACTCTCAGTGTTAGCAACTGTAGCAGCAGAAATAGAAACAGCTGATTTGTTGCGCTGACAGCAAGTCTCAATATCATGGCCAAAACGTTTGCAAAATTTGCAAAAACGTTTGATGGAATGGCAGCGACGATTGTTGCAATAAGAAGAAGACCTGTCCTTATTCTTCATTTAGAAGCAAAATATGCAAAAATGGACTGCAAAAATGAAATCTACGCGAAAAACTGGGTAAGGAGCACCTGAACTGCAAAAGTCAACTCTGGCAAAAAGTCAACGGTCAACCCTGTTCAAAGTCAACTATGAAAGTCAACGGTCAACGGTGGCAAAGTCAACAGATGACGTCAGCAGGCTGACTGTGAGATGACGTCAGCAGATGACAAGGCGCTGACGTCAGCTAGGGCTGACGTGGAAGCACAGTAACGCGCGTGAGGCGCGTGGCACGCGTGAGTGAGCGGACACGGCGCGTGAGAGCGCGTGAGGGCGCGTGGCACTGTAGGGTCGGCGCGTGGTGGCGCGTGAGGAGGAACCCAGCTATGCAGTGGCGCGTGGGGGCGCGTGGAGCGCGTGCGTTGCCACGTAGAACCTTTGGGTGGTGCGTGGGGGCGCGTGCGGTCTCCGATGGCTTCGAGGCTTCCACGAGTGTGTAGATCGATGCAAGAGGATCTCTGTGGTGCCTTCACAAACTTTATCGGAGCAATAATGCGACGGTGATGCAACAGGCAGTGGTCTTTGTAGCGCAGGACTCCTCAACAACGGCGGCTGCAGGTTCGGAATCTAAAGATGATGGCTGGAAGACGTCGAAGATTCAACGGCGAAAGGCTGCGGCGGCTGCTGTGATGGCGGAAGCGATGTTAAGAATGGAGTCACACCAATAAAGACAAGACTGCTAAGAAAATGTCAGAGCAGTGGCTCTGATACCATGTTAGAAATACTGAATGATTGTATTGTATTTCTTGTATAAAAGAATGTACATAGATGCCTTTATATAGGAGGCATATGTGTGCACTACAAGTAAATATGTGTGCTATACAAGTAACCTAACTGGGCCTAAAGCCCACAACACTATATATGTTAACAGAGTCGAAGACAATATAGGAATTAAAGCCGCACTATCTATGCTCAATTTTTGTAAAAGTGAGTTCTTTTTAATTTTTGAATACTGGGTATTGTTAAGGGTACTGTCTTAACTGCTTGGCGACTATGTCATTGCAATCCCCTTGGTAATAATGCTTATAAATTAGTATATCTCTCTGTTTTCATTTTTATAGGTATAATATGTGTATGTATGTATATTGTAATAAGAATGAATTTTTCTGGTACTTTGTCAGGTGGTTCTGGATTTGATCCTCCGTAGTGGTTTGGTGAGACAAGTATACCTGAAGAAATATAGATTGAACTGGGTTTCAACTTGTCATAACTAGCATTTGTTTCCTCAGCTTTACAAATATAGATTGAACGGGGTTGTATCAAGTGCATGAAGTTACTGTTTTTCTCTTTTGTTCTCAATTTAATAGTTTCTGCTGATGACTCTGCAATTATCACTATTTGCCTTCCAAGACTTCATCTTTGGATCAAGACAGCCTTCTGAGCTAGAGTTGGACTTAGCTTTCCACCAGGGAAAGTATTTTGCTGGCATTTCAAAGAAACTCAAGGGAACAGCTTGATTTATCCCCTTACCACATATACAACATTTCCCATCTTAGAAATTGTTTTCATCTGCCTTGTTGTATTAAAACTATAATTATGTTCTTTGCTGATTAGTTTCTCTTCCATTTGCCTTGTTTGTACTAAAACTATATTTGATGAAATCCTAGGATTCCTCCACATTTGATTCTTTAAAGCACATGACAACCAATTTTGGAGTTGTTTAGGTGCAACCATCTTTGGCTTCAAATTTTCAGTGGTTTTCATGTGGAGTTAACTGGACTTTATTCGTTGAACTAATTAAAATTATTGTTTTGTCCAAGCTCTTTTGGATCATTACGCACTTTAATGCTAATTCAGACCAAATTTATTTATAGGTGGTTTTTGTACATCTACTAACATGTAAAAATATTCAATTATTTTCCTTTTTCAGTTTTCTAATAACTATTATCCATCCTTTTTCTTTCAAACTTTCCCTTATTACAATGATTAATGTTATAAAAATAATGTCTTCAGTCAGTACTCACTGTTCTTGGAGCTACGTTAATGGATTGTGTTAACCCATAATTTGATTGAGTCATACCAAAAGTTGTACTTTGACTCAGTGATGTCCAATTCTAGAATTGTCTCATGCATCTTTACAAGTACATATGCACTTAGTTTCATTTGGATAAAAATAGGACACTAATTAAAGGAAATTAATTTTTTTTTTAAATGTCAAAAGTTAAACTAAATTCCTGACAGGTGTCTTACTAGGCATGGGCAATTTCATCAATCCAATGGTTTTTCTAAAAGCTCAAATTTATCATTCTAGGGGTATTTTGGTAATTTTGAATGTCCAAGGGTATATTGGTAATTTTGAAAGTGTAGGGGGTATTTGGGTCATTTTGGTTATTTAAGGGTATTTTGGTAATTTTGGAAGTCAATAGGGCATTCAACTAGTTTTAGAGATATTTAGGTCATATTGGGTTAAATGGGCGGATTACTAATTAAATGAGTTGAGTGGGTAATAGATAATTAATTTATATATAAACGGCTCATAAATGGATATATGAGTAATTATTCATCCAACCCATTTATGACTCAACTCATTTGTGATCTAACCCGCCCATTTGCCATCCCTAGTAGGGTTGTATGTGTCCGTGGTCTATACATGAGGTCCTCACAGACCTTACATGAATCAGGGCTACAAGAATGTTGATTTAGGCCACCCTTATCTTTCTACATTCAGAACCCACCATTTAAGCCAACACTACATGAAGTATATAAGCCAATATTTTAAAAGAAGTGAATCAATGAACTACATTTAGAACCCAAAATTAGTAAAGACTTTTCTTTCTACATTCAGAACCCACCATTGATTTGAGAAACCACCATAATCACCAAAGCCACATAGGGATTCTCTGCATTGTAGTTGCATTCTTCAGCCTTCAGTTAGGGTCCATTAACGAGGGGCAAAAAGAAAAACTCAAATCCAAAATTTAACCAAAACAGAATAGCATTTGAGTTCAATCTTCAGTTTGATCACCATTGAAATGCACTCCCATTAAGTTAAGTTTTGTATCAGTGGTGCTAATTGCAGAAAATGGTATGTGGAATTAATAAAAGAAAGAAGAAAGAAGAAAATTTCAATTGGGGTATTGAAAATTCTGGTTTAGTTATAATCACACTTTTAAGGATGAACTTTCTGTGTCATGAATAGATCAAATACGAATAACATGACTCCCGAAAGTAACACATTTGGCAATCTAATACTAACAGTAACTGAAAATATACATTAATCCAAGAACCAAAAAATCACTGCTTTTTATTGCAAGTATGATCCAAAAATGTCATAACTTACGTGTATACAATGGGGGCTCTCCAAACATGATAACATGTCAAGTGGAGCTGCAATGAATAGAACACTGAAAACTATAAAAAAAAACTAAAAATAAAAATTAAGAAAGAGAGCAAGAAAGAAAAGAACACATCCAAATAGTGGCCTAATTAATTTCCAGCCTTCAAACATGACAGCAAGCCGCTCATTCAAGTCCGCCCCAGTAGGAAGTTTTACAGCCTTCCTTAGGTTTCCACTTCCTAGAGTGCCATCAATGTGCTTTCTAATTTGTGCCCCCCGCATTAGAACAGGACAAGTACAAATACACATAATTTAGCAGGTCTATAGCATTGCTGAGAAATTTTATATACTAAACACCAAATAAAAACCAATAGTACTAGATGAACCATAGAACCAAAAATACCTGGGAAGGTGTCTGTGATGGAAGGGATATATTTGGGGGCTGATACGGAGCAGGAGTTCCATATGCTCCATAAGGCGACCTTGAGGGAGGTTGATAATTTCCACCATATGCACTGCTGGGACCACTAGGTTGCATTTGTGATGGTGCAGTTTCCTAAATGCTTTAAGGTTCTAATTTCATCTGCAGATATGTCAACATGTTCGAGCTGGTTTCTGTGTATAAAAAGAAAAAACAAATATGCAGCTTATATTCAGAGCTTATTATGCAGGAGGCCAAAAAAAAAAGAGAAAAAACAACGAAGGAAAACTTACTCCCTGATGTTAACTTATGATTAGGAATGCCTTTCGGAACTCAAGCTCTCCTCAGGCCGCTTACTTGGGACTAACAGCATTTTCCATACTCGAATAGAATGACCCTCTTAGGTACCCTTAAAATGGCATAGGAAAGTGAGAAATAGCATTAGTTTTGGGCACAAAAAACGTAGCAACATTAAAATCATATAGCATTGTATGGTTTACAGTGTCAAGGAGAATTCCAGCAATGGACACTAATATGACAGTGTGTGTGTGTGTCTGTGTTATACGTGTTAAACTAGTTCCCAAACACGGTAACCAAATTTTCACTTTCTTTCAAGGTTCCAATGCTAAACACAGTAACCAAAGTTGGAACCTTGAAAGCATAGGTGCAATTTGCTTTAAATTTTCCTTCGTTTTAACCTTACTTGAAGTTTTAAGTGGATTGTTGCTCATCCTTTATTTCCTGGAGGAAAAATGGAAAATAATTAAAAAAAGAAGAAAAAAAAATTGTGAAACTGAAGAGGGGCCATTATTAACTTTCAGGTAATAAGTCTGGTGGTTAGGCTATTCTTTACAATCAATTACATTTGTCATATTCTTTAATAGAATGCAAATTTTGGGGAGCTAAATTTGAAAAAGGTTCTCTAGGGGCTTTGACGTATATATCCTAATTCCTAAACGGACAAAACTTAAGTACAAAACATTAAGTGCTGTTTATTAACTTCTTTTCTTAAAATTCAGACATGTGGCTACTTAATTAAAAAATACACGTCTATTCCGTGAAAAAAAAACTTCATATGACAAAATCTTAAAAGGAGAACCTAAGAAACAGTATCTAAGTACTGGACCTAAGTTTTAGCCTTCCTAAAATTTTAGTTTTATATAGCACTGTAATACTGTATTGTGTTATAATTTCATTCTTCATTTAATTATCTAGATTTTTGACAATGCCACTTAATTACCAACTCTAATAAAGTTTCAAGAAATGGTAGTGACTAGTCCACTTCTATTATTGCTAACTTCAAGTTATACATGTAGTTAAAAAAAATTTCAGTTGCAATGTTAATATCTTGAATACGACATTTTTCAACCAAGGAGTAAAAACCTCATTTTGTGCAATAAAGCGAACCAGTTTTCCATACTGAGGTGGTGTTTCATATCAATATCTAATTGGAGTTTGCTAATATTTCCAATCTGGAAGGTCAATAATACTGTCAACAACCATGATTAAGTAGTTGATGCTGATCAGTCATATTTTAAAGACTATAGATTCAAGAATGTTCATATAAATTGCACAAGTAACGCCAACAGCAATTAATTTCAGAATTCTCGAGGAGTGTCAAATCTTAGCTGTCCCTGTTGTATATATAGATTAGATAATTTTTCACGTGACTTTCTTAGTTTTTCTCCAATTAAATCTTTTCTTTTTTTTCTATGCATTGAGTTAAGAGCACTTATTAGGCAACTAATAATACACATAAAAGAAACAAAGTTATGGAAGAGAGGGGAAAAAAAAAATCAATCCATTATAGAGATCAAAAGGAAAATGCCAATGATGATATGGCCTACGGCCCCATTTGGAAGAGATCCGATGGAAGCTGAAGCCCAGCCTTCAATCGTCATTTGCGTCGATGGATATGAGGGAAGAGCTGAATTTGCAAATGGGTATTGTTGATGTTGGTTTGGTATTGCAAAGAGAGAAGTGGAGCAAGTGAGGTAGAGATGTTTTCACAGAGGCAAGAGAAACAGGGGACGGTTTTGTGTGGTGTGAGGTGTAGACCGTTGTGGGTTATCAGTCTTCCTCTGATGTGAAATAAAGTGCTCTGTCCGGTGGCAGTTTTTTTTTTTTTTTTTTTTTTTTTTTTTTTTTTTTCAATGCAAGTATCTCAGGTGGTGCAAGAGTTGGAGGTGGTGGGAACGAGGAAGCCTTTAGTCCTTAGGCACAACAAGCCATGTCTCAGTTTCGAGATGAAATTACAGCAGCTATGTGGGCAGAGTACACAGGCAACCATTCTTGAGTTCGATTGAAACAAGTTTGTTTCTTCTTCACCCTCGCATTTCATTTTATTTCTGTTTTTCTGCCTTTTCTTGCATTGCATTCGAAATGGTTTTCTGCCTTTGGCCTTTTCGTGCATCGCAAATAATTTATCGTTTGATTGAATTTTTAGACCATCCTAAATAGCAAGCATGGTGTACACTGTTTTCCCAGTTTTCTTTATAGCTGAAACAAACACAGCCTAAGCCTTTAGTGGACCTGCATAGAGAATTTGCATGACTGCATTAAGTATTGATATATACTCTCCCCATACTTAAGAGTAAGTAGCATTAATAGATAATCTCCCAATGCATTGATGTTTGTGGTGGTTGGTGGAATTGTTGTCTTTATTCTCATAATCTAGCATTTGTATAGGTAGGCATTACATTTATGCGTGATAGCCTCTGGAAATGTTATGTTGGGGCTGCTGCTATTTTGGTTTATGTGGGCATTTTATTTTTGTTTTGAAAGTTGTGGATGGTTAGTATAGTTGTTTGAGATTGTTGACCAAGTGTTTGATAGAATGCCTGTTAGAACTATACTCTCATGGAACTCAGTTACGGGTTGTTCTCTGTTATTAGTGTTGGTAGTAATGGTTTTAGTACATGCATTTTTTGTTAATGGAATCTTTTAACCTCATAACCAAGAGCTTTGTAATAGAGTGTGCCTTTTAAGCTTCACTTGGGTGTCTAAGGTCTAAAGGTTGATGCCCATAGGTGTCTCTAGCATTCTAAACTGATTGTTTGTATAACGATTGAAAAAAAAAAACCACTAGTAATAGTTTTTTATGATTGCTTTTGTGGACTGATATTGGTGAAAATGATATTATTATTATTATTATTATTATTATTATTTTTTGATAATCCAATAAACATTATTAGTAAGGATTGGTTCTGTTTGATATTTGACCATGTAAGATTGAGTTTGTAACTGTCATAAGTATGAATGTTTTACCATCAGGATGCATAAAGCTGAATTATTGGTCCTAACTCCTAAGCAATAAGTCAAATTGTATATTTCAATATCCTAATAGCAGGATTTTGATTTTTGCTCGCATATATAATTTCCTATTCATTTTTTATACTTGTTAAATTGCTGGAAAATGTTAGGATTTGCTGTAAATCTTGAAACTATTGAATTATAGTATCTTGCATGAGATAAGCCAACTTGGGTAGTGACTAGTGAGATAGTTGATAAGTGGGATTAATGACATAGACAACATATATGCTTGAATCCTTTTTAATTTTGTATATGCCAGAAGTCCATGTCAAATTTTTGCCAACAATTTTAAAGTAATTGAACCTAAGATGGAAACAGCTAAGTGGGAGAGAGATGGTCTGTTGTTTTGTCCTGTGCTCGCATGTCTTTTTACAATGAGTCGAAGACAATATAGGAATTAAAGCCGCACTATCTATGCTCAATTTTTATAAAAGTGAGTTCTTTTTAATTTTTGAATACTGGGTATTGTTAAGGGTACTGTCTTAACTGCTTGGCGACTATGTCATTGCAATCCCCTTGGTAATAATGCTTATAAATTAGTATATCTCTCTGTTTTCATTTTTATAGGTATAATATGTGTATGTATGTATATTGTAATAAGAATGAATTTTTCTGGTACTTTGTCAGGTGGTTCTGGATTTGATCCTCTGTAGTGGTTTGGTGAGACAAGTATACCTGAAGAAATATAGATTGAACTGGGTTTCAACTTGTCATAACTAGCATTTGTTTCCTCAGCTATACAAATATAGATTGAACGGGGTTGTATCAAGTGCATGAAGTTACTGTTTTTCTCTTTTGTTCTCAATTTAATAGTTTCTGCTGATGACTCTGCAATTATCACTATTTGCCTTCCAAGACTTCATCTTTGGATCAAGACAGCCTTCTGAGCTAGAGTTGGACTTAGCTTTCCACCAGGGAAAGTATTTTCCTGGCATTTCAAAGAAACTCAAGGGAACAGCTTGATTTATCCCCTTACCACATATACAACATTTCCCATCTTAGAAATTGTTTTCATCTGCCTTGTTGTATTAAAACTATAATTATGTTCTTTGCTGATTAGTTTCTCTTCCATTTGCCTTGTTTGTACTAAAACTATATTTGATGAAATCCTAGGATTCCTCCACATTTGATTCTTTAAAGCACATGACAACCAGTTTTGGAGTTGTTTAGGTGCAACCATCTTTGGCTTCAAATTTTCAGTGGTTTTCATGTGGAGTTAACTGGACTTTATTCGTTGAGCTAATTAAAATTATTGTTTTGTCCAAGCTCTTTTGAATCAATACGCACTTTAATCCTAATTCAGACCAAATTTATTTATAGGTGGTTTTTGTACATCTACTAACATGTAAAAATATTCAATTATTTTCCATTTTCAGTTTTCTAATAACTATTATCCACCTTTTTCTTTCAAACTTTCCCTTATCACAATGATTAATGTTTTAAAAATAATGTCTTCAGTCAGTACTCACTGTTCCTGGAGCTACGTTAATGGATTGTGTTAACCCATAATTTGATTGAGTCATACCAAAAGTTGTACTTTGACTCAGTGATGTCCAATTCTAGAATTGTCTCATGCATCTCTACAAGTACACGTGCACTTAGTTTCATTTGGATAAAAATAGGACACTAATTAAAGGAAATTAATTTTTTTTTTAAATGTCAAAAGTTAAACTAAATTCTTGACAGGTGTCTTACTAGGCATGGGCAATTTCATCAATCCAATGGTTTTTCTAAAAGCTCAGATTTATCATTCTAGGGGTATTTTGGTAATTTTGAATGTCCAATGGTATATTGGTAATTTTGAAAGTGTAGGGGGTATTTGGGTCGTTTTGGTTATTTAAGGGTATTTTGGTAATTTTGGAAGTCAATAGGGTATTCAACTAGTTTTAGAGATATTTAGGTTATATTGGGTTAAATGGGCGGATTACTAATTAAATGGGTTGAGTGGGTAATAGATAATTAATTTATATATAAACGGGTCATAAATGGATATATGGGTAATTATACACCCAACCCATTTATGACCATATCCATTTGTGACCTAATTCGCTCATTTGCCATCCCTAGTAGGGATGTATGTGTCCGTAGTCTATACATGAGGTCCTCACAGACCTTACATGAATCAAGGCTACAAGAATGTTGATTTAGGCCACCCTTATCTTCTTTTGATTTATAAGCCAATATTTTAAAAGAGGTAAAAAAAAAACCATCACCAACCATTTAAGCCAACACTACATGAAGTATATAAGCCAATATTTTAAAAGAAGTGAATCAATGAACTGCATTTAGAACCCAAAATTAGTAAAGACTTTTCTTTCTACATTCAGAACCCACTATTGATTTGAGAAACCACCATAATCACCAAAGCCACATAGGGATTCTCTGCATTGTAGTTGCATTCTTCAGCCTTCAGTTAGGGTCCATTAACGAGGGGCAAAAAGAAAAACTCAAATCCAAAATTTAACCAAAACAGAATAGCATTTGAGTTCAATCTTCAGTTTGATCACCATTGAAATGCACTCCCATTAAATTAAGTTTTGTATCAGTGGTGCTAATTGCAGAAAATGGTATGTGGAATTAATAAAAGAAAGAAGAAAGAAGAAAATTTCAATTGGGGTATTGAAAATTCTGGTTTAGTTATAATCACACTTTTAAGGATGAACTTTCTGTGTCATGAATAGATCAAATACGAATAACATGACTCCCGAAAGTAACACATTTGGCAATCTAATACTAACAGTAACTGAAAATATACATTAATCCAGAACCAAAAAATCACTGCTTTTTATTGCAAGTATGATCCAAAATGTCATAACTTACGTGTATACAATGGGGGCTCTCCAAACATGATAACATGTCAAGTGGAGCTGCAATGAATAGAACACTGAAAACTAAAAAAAAAAAAAAAAAAAAAACTAAAAATAAAAATTAAGAAAGAGAGAAGAAAGAAAAGAACACATCCAAATAGTGGCCTAATTAATTTCCAGCCTTCAAACATGACAGCAAGCCGCTCAATCAAGTCCGCCCCAGTAGGAAGTTTTACAGCCTTCCTTAGGTTTCCACTTCCTAGAGTGCCATCAATGTGCTTTCTAATTTGTGCCCCCCGCATTAGAACAGGACAAGTACAAATACACATAATTTAGCAGGTCTATAGCATTGCTGAGATATTTTATATACTAAACACCAAATAAAAACCAATAGTACTAGATGAACCATAGAACCAAAAATACCTGGGAAGGTGTCTGTGATAGAAGGAATATATTTGGGGGCTGATACGGAGCAGGAGTTCCATATGCTCCATAAGGCGACCTTGAGGGAGGTTGATAATTTCCACCATATGCACTGCTGGGACCACTAGGTTGCATTTGTGATGGTGCAGTTTCCTAAATGCTTTAAGGTTCTAATTTCATCTGCAGATATGTCAACATGTTCGAGCTGGTTTCTGTGTATAAAAAGAAAAAACAAATATGCAGCTTATATTCAGAGCTTATTATGCAGGAGGCCAAAAAAAGAGAGAAAAAACAACGAAGGAAAACTTACTCCCTGATGTTAACTTATGATTAGGAATGCCTTTCGGAACTCAAGCTCTCCTCAGGCCACTTACTTGGGACTAACAGCATTTTCCATACTCGAATAGAATGACCCTCTTAGGTACCCTTAAAATGGCATAGGAAAGTGAGAAATAGCATTAGTTTTGGGCACAAAAAACGTAGCAACATTAAAATCATATAGCATTGTATGGTTTACAGTGTCAAGGAGAATTCCAGCAATGGACACTAATATGACAGTGTGCGTGCGTGTGTCTGTGTTATACGTGTTAAACTAGTTCCCAAACACAGTAACCAAACTTTCACTTTCTTTCAAGGTTCCAATGCTAAACACAGTAACCAAAGTTGGAACCTTGAAAGCATAGGTGCAATTTGCTTTAAATTTTCCTTCGTTTTAACCTTACTTGAAGTTTTAAGTGGATTGTTGCTCATCCTTTATTTCCTAGAGGAAAAATGCAAAATAATTAAAAAAAGAAGAAAAAAAAATTGTGAAACTGAAGAGGGGCCATTATTAACTTTCAGGTAATAAGTCTGGTGGTTAGGCTATTCTTTACAATCAATTACATTTGTCATATTCTTTAATAGAATGCAAATTTTGGGGAGCTAAATTTGAAAAAGGTTCTCTAGGGGCTTTGACGTATATATCCTAATTCCTAAACGGACAAAACTTAAGTACAAAATATTAAGTGCTATTCATTAAGTTTCTCTCTTAAAATTCAGACATGTGGCTACTTAATTAAAAAATACACTTCTATTCCGTGAAAAAAAACTCCATATGACAAAATCTTAAAAGGGGAACCTAAGAAACAGCATCTAAGTACTAGACCTAAGTTTTAGCCTTCCTAAAATTTTAGTTTTATATAGCACTGTAATACTGTATTGTGTTATAATTTCATTCTTCATTTAATTATCTAGATTTTTGACAATGCCACTTAATTACCAACTCTAATAAAGTTTCAAGAAATGGTAGTGACTAGTCCACTTCTAGTATTGCTAACTTCAAGTTATACATGTAGTTAAAAAAAATTTCAGTTGCAATGTTAATATCTTGAATACGACATTTTTCAACCAAGGAGTAAAAACCTCATTTTGTGCAATAAAGCGAACCAGTTTTCCATACTGAGGTGGTGTTTAATATCAATATCTAATTGGAGTTTGCTAATATTTCCAATCTGGAAGGTCAATAATACTGTCAACAACCATGATTAAGTAGTTGATGCTGATCAGTCATATTTTTAAAGACTATAGATTCAATAATGTTCATATAAATTGCACAAGTAACGCCAACAGCAATTAATTTCAGAATTCTCGAGGAGTGTCAAATCTTAGCTGTCCCTATTGTATATATAGATTAGATAATTTTTCACGTGACTTTCTTAGTTTTTCTCCAATTAAATCTTTTCTTTTTTTTTTCTATGCATTGAGTTAAGAGCACTTATTAGGCAACTAATAATACACATAAAAGAAACAAAGTTATGGAAGAGGGGGAAAAAAAAATCAATCCATTATAGAGATCAAAAGGAAAATGCCAATGATGATATGGCCTACGGCCCCGTTTGGAAGAGATCCGATGGAAGCTGAAGCCCAGCCTTCAATCGTCATTTGCGTCGATGGATATGAGGGAAGAGCTGAATTTGCAAATGGGTATTGTTGATGTTGGTTTGGTATTGCAAAGAGAGAAGTGGAGCAAGTGAGGCAGAGATGTTTTCACAGAGTCAAGAGAAACAGGGGAGGGTTTTGTGTGGTGTGAGGTGTAGACCGTTGTGGGTTATCAGTCTTCCTCTGATGTGAAATAAAGTGCTCTGTCCGGTGGTAGGTTTTTTTTTTTTTTTTTTTAACACACTTACCAAACACACAACTTCATATTCCTAAATACCAAAATATATATTTAAAACACATTACCAAACACATTTTTCTCTTTATGAATACTATAAATATATATATTTTTAACAACACTTTTTAAACTACATTTTTAGAAATTTTAAACAACGTTACTCAATTTGCTCTGCCAAACGGCCTCTCAAACACTCTCACTCAAATACCCAAATCAGTCACCCTCAACCCCTTGGCATGCAATAAAACTCACCCTTACACCCAAATCAATCACCCCAACCCCTCGGTGTGCAACAAAACTCACCCCCACCCTCAAACGCTCCCCTCTTTCCTCACAATCAGCTTCAGACAATCCCCTCACCCATACCTTCAAAATCCCTTTTGTCCCTACTAACGGAAGTTCAGATTTTTTCAAGTTTAGAGGTATGTTTTCTCATTTGTATGTTCATTTATAGAGAACTGAGAAATGAGGAATGGGTTTATTGTTAGAAATTTGAGTGTTTGTTTATTGTTATAAATTTGAGTATGAGTATATTGTTGCTAGAAAATATCTATTTTCTGTTTGTTTTTTTATTCACTTTGTTCTTTCTGAATACTTTGTGTATTATCCCCAACATAGTTCTTGTTAGGTTATTTGGTCCTATAGGAAGTAGCTTTTAAGTATGCTTTCTTTAGGTCTTTTGTTAATTTGTTCTACTCTAAAACTAGTTATTCTGTTTCTAAATAAAAGCGTGTTTAAATGTCTGTGTTTGGTTCAAGATATTTTATTTGATGGAATTTGTACTTTGTGGCTTTAATGTCTAGAATACAATTATATGATATATTTTTTCTATCTAGCATTTTTTTCTTTCTTTCCTATATAGAGTGTTGAGCCCTTTAAATTGCAATTTCTTTGAGCTATTGCCATCTTGATAGTCATTTTGTGAGACTACTTGTGAGTTTGATTAGTTCGTTGGTTTGTAGTTGTTGATTTGGTATGTATCTATGTATTTGGATTTTGGACTCTTTAATATAGGGGACGAGTCTCTTATGAAACAAGATGGTAATATAGAACATAATAAAATATGAATAATTTTGTGGATGAAAAGCTAGTACCTATAGTTAAGTGTTGAAATTGAAAATGTTTTGCAATCTTCCAAATCCATTACCTTTAGATATTATATTGTTCTAGAGAATTGTTGAATTAATTTGGTCAATGTACATGTTTGGTGGGTGGCTAGAAATTTAGGAGCATGGTTGGAAACTTAGGACTGGTCAGGGTAAGAATAATTGCTTTGGTAGTAGAGTTGTGCTTGGTGTTTTCATTGTTAAACACAAATGACTTCCTAGTGCTAGAGGAGAAATGTGTGATCTTTTTGAATTTTGATTTTCATTGACTGTATTGTTATTCCTACAATGACATTATTTCCTTCTTTTTTTAATCCCTTGATGATTCCAAAATTTCTTGTGTTATCTTCATTTAGTACACCTTGGGTTTTTGGCACTTCTTTGGTGGGGCAAAGAATTCTCATTAGCCGCCTTGTTGAGTGCATTACAGAGCCACTGCCTCATGATGCAATAGAGATTCAGATACATTAGTATGCCCGGTGCTATATTTTAGCACTACTAGGGGATAAGATTTTCATGGACAAGTCGGGAGATAAGGTGCATCTGATGTTCTTGGAGTTCCTACGGAACCTTCGTGATCCGCCAAAATATAGTTGGGGTAGTGGTTTCCTGGCATGGTTGTACAGAGAGTTGTGTCATACAAGCCATAAAGATCATTCGCAGATTGGAGGGGCATTGCAATTGGTCTAGTATTGGGCATGGGTGAGGTTGCCATTCTTGTGCTCGAAAATAGTGCCCCCACTTGGATGTGATTATGGCTCATGGCCAAAGGCTCCACTTGCATTTAAGTAAGTATTTTCATGATATTTAGTGTGTTATACAATGTACTCTTCTTAGTAACTAAGTGGTATTATCTTATCTTATGTTATTTGCTCGTAACTGTAGGTGGGTGTGGGTGCCAAGCTCGAAGAGTAGGCCATCCGGCATGGCATTGGTCCACTATCGCGAGCAATTAGTTAGAATGCAGCCGGGCTAGGTAATAATATACAAAGTTTCTTTATGCCCCCTTAAATAAAGACATTCAAAGTTGCTTTTCTTTCTTTTTTATTTTTATTTTTATTTTTTCAGCCAAAAGACATCTCCATTATGTAACAACTGACAAACTATTTGGTCCAAGGGTGATGTTCCTTTATCATAGGTTGTTCTGAAGTTCATTCATATAGTAGGGCCTGTTCCAACTTTTAAGTGTAAAATGGGTGGGGAGGGAGATTTGAACATTTAAGCAACTCCACAAAAGGAGATCAAATGTTATTAGATCAAAAGTTCATTGGCAAGATCACCATGTTAAAGTGGTATTTGGGTACCAAATTGACGATCTAGAATGTGTAATAATGTGTGTCATTCTTTACAAACGCTAGGAAAATATAAATAAGAAAGAACTCAAAATCTAGGATCTTAGGTACATCATAAACCAACTTGGTGTCATACCGAAACACAACCTACACAAATGTTAATTTTGGATCTCTCCCTGCTGTCCCATGCTTATACTTTCATCACCAGCCTCCCTAATTTGGCTGCAAAATCATATTAACATATCTCCTCTTTTTGTATTTGTTGCAATACCCACATTCCTAAATTTTTATACATTATATACAACACAAAATGCGCCATCGAAGCATAAAGTAAAGATTGAATGCAAAAGAGAAGCTAAAATATTAAGGAAAAAAAATAGACAAAGGTTTGATGTATGTCATAGTGATGGCTGCATAGTAGAAAGACCATCACTATGACATGTTCTACAAAGCTACTAGCAATGATAGCAAACAAAATAAAAATAATAAAAAAGGAAAGTAAACAAAACGCAGAGGATATAAAAAATTATAGCAAGCCAAGTAATCAACTAAATATAGGAATGCTAGAAATTGGACAAGATAGCAATATTTTAAAATGAATACTGGAAAATAATCGAGAGAAATGGTAAAGATATGGAGGATATCAAAACCTTCACACTAAGGGAACTTCTTGGTGGTGAGTGGTGACATGAAAACACTAGGTGGACATCCTAATTAGTACCTGGCTTTAACCCTTATCACCTGTCCTTAGCCCTCACTCCAAATCCACACAAAACTTTCTCTAGGTTATTAATAAACCTTTGTCTATATGTCTTCTTTTTTATTTATTTTTGAAACCTAGAACCAGCATGAAGACCAATCACTGAGGATTTGAGCAACTCTTGTAGGTTACTTACCAGCCAAAAAAAGTGTAGGACCCAATAGATGGGCTTTTGCAAAATTAACTGATGTGAATTGAAATAAGATTTGAAAACACGATCTCTTGTTCTGAATCTTTTGATGACAACACTATATAGCACCACTCCTTTGAGTTGATAGGAAGCTGATAAATTAATCATTTAATTTTTATTATTACATTTTGAAAATATTTCCTACTTAGGTGCATTGGATGTTAAAGAAGATGGAGTGGGTGTTAGAATGAAGATGATTGACCCTTTTGAACATGTTTAAATAAAATTAGTTGTATTTGTTTGAATAATATGCAAAACTTTTAGGTTACTCTAGGTCAAGAGGAAATATCCTTCCTTGTTCAACTTGGAATTATTCTTTGAATCACACAAAATCTGTGGGTAGATAGGGTTATATATGCAAGAGATGAATTTGTGAGACATTTATACTTAACTGCATTTTATATAAGTTATTAATTTTTTTTAGGTGTGACATTGTTAAACAACTCATTTTTCAAAAAACTAAAAAAATAAGTTATAGCTAACTAATAATACTTATATCTATAAGAAGCATTAGAGGGAGGGTAACCTTCCAATAGACTATCAAATTTATTTAATTGACTTTACTGATGTTTCATTTCTTTGTTTTCTTCTTCCCTAAAGATTGGATCCCTATGTATAATTTTCCTTAAGAATTTATTAAAATCTTTGTAGAAATAACCATATCTTCTGTTTTAATTTTTGTTTTTCCCTTTATCTATGTATTCTTCCTTGTTTTACATTTTAAGATGTTATGATAATTGTTTTTTATTTCTACTGTAGATTATGTGGTAGCCATATGAGGCAGACTTAGGCCACCTTCCTGCCTTTTGCGTTGCAGGGAGGGATGTGTGGATGGCAAGGGTGCCACTTGTGTGTTTTTACATAGTAGAGACACACCACCCAAACCGTGTCCTTTGACAGTTTGGGTTGGCGCAGGAGGAGCCCACCCATGTTGAGTACAATGCAAGACTACATGCAATAGACTTGCGTGGGAAGGTGGACAAAAATTGGAGGGTGGAATGCGCACCGTATATCCAAGAATGGGATACTCAACAACAACGACTTTGCCATGCACCTCCTCAGATTGGTGAGATGCCCTGTGATAATGCCTATTACCGCTGGTGCCGTCCGATCACTCGAAAGTATGTTGACTGCAACAGCGCTAAATTAGATATAATGGTAATGTGTTTTAATTAGATTTTATTGCCTTTTTTGTTTTCTTCAGTAGATGTCTAAGCGTAGAATCAATTGATTTCTTTATTTGGATTTGGAATATTACCAATATTAGTAATTAATAAATACTAATATATACATTCTGTAATTGATACACAAATGTCTCAAATCTGATTGTACTAGTTCTTTCTCTGTTTCAGATTGAAAGCCATTTAGCGTTGTTGAAGCTACTTCCTGTAGGCAGCCTAGGACACACAACCAAATTTGCATATACTCACCCCACATCACATACAAAAATAGTCATTACCTATTTCATATTCTTTTAAGATTCCAAATCATTCTAGGGGCATGACTTTCAAAATCCATTCAAATAACTTATGACGAACAAAAATATTAAACTAAGCCACTCATTATCCATTTCATCTCTATTATAAATCTTAAACAAATATATCTTGAAATAATTTATGCTAAAAAGACTAGAAATACTATCTTAGGTATCAAACTCATAATCCATTTCATACCCATGATAAAAACCTAACAATACTAAATATTCCCAATAATTAATAACAATATTAATTTTTTTTAAAAGCTAGCAAATAATTAATCACAATATTTACACTAACAAAACTAAACAAATATTCCCAATATTTAGAATAATATCTTAATTGAGTTGTAATAACTTCACTCAATAAATAAATATCATAACTCAAGTACAAATTTATATAAAACATTACTTGAGATGTAGATTTACTTCCACTGTGAAAGAGTGTTATGAGAGTGGATTACTTTTTTTGAGGGAAAGAGTGTTGTGTGAGTGACAGAGAGAGTGTTGTGAGAGTGTCATAGTTGTTAAGGGAGAGTGTTGTGAGAGTGTCAGGGCTGTTGAGGGAGAGAGTAGGGAGAAAAAGGCATCGCTGTGACCCACATTAAACACGTGGAGGGTTGGTCACCATGCATAGAAATTGAGTTTGTAAGACTTGGTTTTCATTAAACCAAAATCGAGTCTAACGGGCTCAAGTTTAGTATGTATGCACGTGGCCAAAAAGCTTGAAAAAGGCACCATTGGGACCCACATTTACTTGTGGAGGGCTGTTCACCAATCATAGAAATCGAGTTTCTAAGCCTCAATTTTCATTTAAGCAAACTCGAGTCCAATAAACTTGATTTCAATATAACAGAACCCAAGCCTTAAGGACTCAATTTGCATACCTATGTGGATGAGATGTCCACCTCAGCTGCTGCCACAACGTAGGAATCGAGTTCGTTATACTCGTTTTTGCACAGCAATGTGCAAAATCAAGTTGTTTACTCTCGAGTTGTTAGAATGTTAAATAGTTTGGAAAGTGTGCTAACTAACAAAATTGTTTGAGTTTTAGTGTTATTTTCAAAAAAGGCCCTTCATACAAACCCTATGAGTACGGAACTCACTCACATATCATCTGCTACATTATCCTCCTCTGCAGTTGTAGGATTTTCAGTTGTTGGGAGCGAAGTTGAACAACCAGATGTGCATTTGCAAAATGAGCAGGCCATTGGGTTACACTCACCCCCACAAGGTCGATCGAAACGCATAATAAGAGCACTTGCTTGTGGGACAGTTTGGCACAAACGACACAAAGCCGGACTCACGGTATGACAAGTAATTTAATGTAATGATTAATTTCGCGGCTACTATTATGGTTACTATTAGAATTATTTCAATCCATTGTTTGCATGTAACTTCATCTTTGTATGTAACTTCAAGGAGCTAGACCAAGGAGATGCAAGACCTCCTCCCCCGCAAACCAAACATTATAGAGATAGCAGAAGCTTAAAAAACAATGGTACCAAACTTACCGTTTACCTATTATTTCATAATAAATTAACCTTATAATATTAAAAATAATAAATTAAATCTTGATATTTTAAAAAGTAATAAATTAAAGGATAATGTTTGGTTACAAACTTGGTTGTAACCTAAGGTTACAACTCCGACTAAAAATATTAACATAGCTACATATTTTGAAAATTTAATCATTAAATTGCATGTTATTTACTATCTGGATGTTATTTACTATCTTATCCATATACTTATTTTTTATGCATTATTTTAAACTTCAAACACTTGAAAGTTAAATATTTGATTAATGACATGGCTATTGAACCTTGATTTTCAAGAAATTTTGTAAACATTGATGATATAATAAGAAAATGTAATACAATGGTGGATTTGTCAAAATTCATATTCAGTAAAAAGATATTAGGTTACAACAAAATTTGTAGCCAAACTTTGTTTTAAATTAAATCTTCCAGTTTTAAAAGAAATAAATTAAATATTGAGTTATTTTTTTTTAAATAGAAAATAATTCTTAAACCATTTAAGTGGAGCAGTACTATGCTTGAGATTTAATATAAGTTGGAGATTTACTAGAAGATAAAATATTGTCACATCGATGATAATTAGAGTCTTATTATTTCTTTGCCTATAATTGATGACGAAGAATATCCTAGCCTTATCAATCAGATGGAAGGATGAGATAAACACGTGAGAAGTTTGGTGGACCACTTTGCAATCAAAAAGCAAACAAAGTATTTGATAACAACAATAGAATTACTTTAATTAAGTTAGCCAAACTAACTAGCACTCACTTCTTATTTGTTTGTTTGTTTTAATTTTTAATTTTTTATAGATTTTTAATCATTACAGTGAACCCTCGGAGCTGCCAAAAAAAAAACTTTATATATAATTTTTTGCTTTTTTTTTTACCTGCCTAAAAATAAAAATTTGACCACCCGAACCCTAATTTTTTAAAACCCAACTAAAATAAGCTTAAATTTGGTCATCTTAATAATATTTAGGTCTTTTTAAACACACAAGAAATATGTCCAATACAAACCAATTTGATCTAAAATCTGGAGGAAAAAAATAATAATACGCTCAACAATAAAGGTAGAAATGTGTTGAGCATCTCTATTAGTCTAGCTAAACACAAAATACTCTTTAATGTAGAGAGTGAAACCATAAAACACTAATCCAATAGTTTCTCTAAACCCCAAAAAGTTTTTTTGCTCATGAATACTATCTTTCCAAGCGAGCCTGAAGGGTTACTGAAGATTAGCAATTGAATTTCTTTTATTAAAAAATTCCAGCATTTGAATATTATAATAGTTATTTCTCTTTCTTCTTTGTTTTCTTTTTGGTCTCACACACTCTCCAATTCTTCTCAAAAAACAAAGGAAATGAGGCCCTTCGCCTCTTGGTTTCTTCTTTATTTCTTCTCAAATTCCAACACATGTGAGAAAACAGGTTCAACCAACAAAATCAAACAACTGAACAAAAGAAATAATTATTCTATCATCTCATAAAACCAATTTAATTAGAACTACAAAACTAAAATCAGAACAACAAAAAATAAAGAACATGAAAAAAGAAAAAGAAAAAGGAAGTCGATATGACCTAATCCTAACTGCATGCACTTACTAGTGGTAGGAGGATGAGCGTGAGTGAATAGGTGGCGATGGTTGGTGAAAGCTGATCTAACTTGGCTAATCTTCACTAATTGAGTGACTCTTCTCTCTCTTGGGATTTGGTCGATCTCCACTGACCTTCGCAAAGGTCATTAGCCTGAGTGAGGTAGGCCTTCTTCGAGGGTGTGATGGCAATACGGTGGAGCAGGCCAACAATTTCTCTTTTCTTCTCTTTGCCCTCTGGGTGAGTGTGCGCTTGTGCATGTGCTTGCATGCATGTGTGTGACAATAATGAAACCAAAAGGAAACAGGAAAAGGATATTCTTCATCCTCCAATTAAAATGTGTGGTAGATTTTTTTTAATGATAAGTATGGTAAGTTTTTTTAAAAAGAAAATTAATTATAAGTTAACGAATAATAAGAATAAAAAATCCCTTAAATTAATATTAGATGGGTTTTTCTTCAAATAAAATAGAAAGGTTAATTGATAAGTTAGGCCTCGTTTGGGAGGAGGGAATGGAATGGAATGGAAAGGAATGAAATGAATAATTTTAGAATATTCTTCCCTTTCCTTGTTTGGGAGTTTTAATTGAGGGAATGGAAAGCTCATTCCCTTGTTTGGGAGTTTAAGTAGAAGAGAATGGAATGGGTAGGAGAGAACACTCATTCATCTCAATTCTTTTAAAACCTCAAATTTTCAATCCCCCAAAATTGGGAGGAATGAGAGGAAATGAAATGAAATTTAATGATTTTTTACCAAAACTCCCAAAATACCCCTATACATTCAACCTTTTATTTTAAAATAGGGGTCTAATAGTAATATTGTCATAAAATGATTTCATTCCATTCCCTCTATGTTGCTCCCAAACAAGATTACTTACATTTCATTCATTTTCATTCCTTTATTTTAAAATATCCAGTCAAGGTTATTTAATTCCATTCCATTCCATTATTTTCCATTCATTTCCCTTACTTAAATACATTCCATTCCTTTTCATTCACTTATGATCATTTCATTCTATTTTATTCCATTCCCTTATGAACTCCCAAATGGAGCCTAATGAATATTAATAATTAAAAGATAAAAACTAGGACAAAATTAATAAATAAATTCATTCCAAGTTACATAGATTTGATAAATTCTTTGTAATTTGAAATTTATCAACTCTGTGTTAATATTAAAATTTATCAATTCCATTTGAAATATGTGGCTATTGAGAAATATTACCGTTTGAAAATATTATCGTTGGAAGATTTAAAATATAGACGTTATCAATTTGAAAAAATATAGCTATTAGGAATGAATAAAGGAAGAATAAATAATAATATTTAAATGAGGTAGATAAATGATAGAAAGTCTGTTAGAAAATATATTTGAAAAAGTAATAGGTAAAAGGTAAATGTAACATTTCACTCTCCAAACAGTACAAAAAAATTGGAAAAGTTGCTAGAGATCTCTTAAACATCAGGAAAAAACCCATTTAGATCTTAACAAATTTGAAAGATATGTAACTATAAGATTGATAATGAAGGTAATATGAATTATTAATAAATATTATTAATTATATATTAAATATTATTATACATTTCTTATATGTTTTTTTAAGATCATCATGCCATGTAAGACTCTATAACGTGGCTCTCTAGTGGTATTAGGTATCAACTGTCTAAAATAAACGTGAAAAAATAGGTCAAAATTCATTGACCCGACCCGAACCCGATTTTGTTTACCTAAATAAAAAATGGGTTGACCTGTGACTCGACTCGTTTTTTGTGGGTGAAATTGACCCAGCTAACATGTGACCTGACTTGTTTTTAAAACATTTTTGTTTTTTTTTTTTGTTTTTGGGTAAAAAAATTAAAATAAAAGTACGACATAGTTGGTTTACTTGTTTGTTATGGGTTTTACACTGCACAAGCCAAACTCAATTGACAAATATAATGCATGTGGTTTTTCTTCTTCTAATAAACATCAAATTTTAAAAACATATTTTAGATGAAGCCATTAAAAAAAATACATGTATTTATATTTAACATTGTCCAAATACAATGATCTCAAGAAAACAATTGAGACTTTTATCGAGTTGCATGCAAACGAATTGAAAGATGATGATTAAGGGATTCTTCTTGCTTGCGTAATGCGATAAGTATAGATTTTTAGATATCAAATGATCGAGTACATACCAAGATAATATGATTGTAGTAGACTTAAAAGCATATATTTGAAATTATAAACATGTATGAAAAGTATTCATAAGTGTGAAATGAGTAAACCTAAAGTATATCAATGAAATTTGCATTAATTATGTATACTATTTTTTTAACAATCCATAGTCAAAATAAAAGATGATATTTTATGGAGTGTATATTGCTTATCAATAACGCGATATTTATAAAAGAAACCATGTATAAATAAATTGTAGGGGGGGATTCGAGGATAGCACCTTTGCTAGACCACTTGATATAGCTTGAAAGAGGGGCTTGGACAATGGCCTTTAACAACCTGAGGAGGTGTCTTGGGCGTGGACCTCTCAAGTTGAACGAGAGGAACCTTGCCCCTAGTTGGGAAGCATGAACTGAGGGAGGCAACTTTGGCCAGTATGGGAGGAGAGAGAATGGGAAACTTTCCAAGGAAGAACCCATCACATTTGCATTGAATGCCCATCACCCACTATGTCAGCTGTAGTAACGGCTGAAGGACACCTGAACAGTGTCAAGACAACCTGTAGTTCACTCAGCACTTCCTCCAAAGGTGGGACCAGACAAATATGTTAGGTTCTAAAGATTTAGGAATTTATGTATTTAAAACTCTAATGTGTAATGTTGGCAAACCATGATCAAAATAAGTTGTTAGTCTTGTTTAGACTTGCTCAAAGTGTGTGCATTTATATAAAGTTGGAATCGAGTGACTGCAGAAGTATTAGTGACTTTCGGCTTGGCTCGATTGATCGAAGCTTAGGCTCGATCAATCGAATCTCTGGCAGAATGTTTTTTCTGCCGAATTTCCAACTCAGCCCAAGCCCATTAAGGATTAGGGTTTCAGATCTAATTCTCCTAGTATATAAAGAAAACCCTAGCCACACTTTTTAGAGTAGCTCTTGTTGCTCATATTGCTGTTTGTGTGAATCTCTTGTGAGATCTGTGAGGAGCTTTCCTTCACACAAGCTTAGGATTATCAAGAGGAGATTTCTTCTAAACCTTGATGATCAACTCAGTTGCTGTCATTGAAGTCTAAAGAAAAATAAGCATGGGTGCTTGTATATGGTGGTGAATCTAAGAAAGAAGGAGTTCGTGGTCTCAGACTTGCACGTGGTCGTGTCAGTAAGTTCTACTGGTGGGTAGTAATAAGAAGTCGAGCGTGGGGGCTTGTAGGTCTTATTGTATGAATTTCGATTCTTTCAAGATAGTGGATTATTTATATTTGTGTTATTTATCTTTGTGTTATTTATATTTCTGCTGCTATATACTTGATATGATTGTTTGATTGTGATAACCTAGATTTGCATTATTTGACTAAGATAATCACTTGGCTAATTAACTAGGTTAATCTGATTAGGTTAATGGGGTCTAAAAACCTTTCAAAGTATCTAAAGGAGATCAACCACCCTCCATGTGGAGGGTCAGGGTGAAAGGAAACTATTATAAAAGGAGAGGGGATCTCATTGAACAGGGACTACAACTTGCAGAGAGAGAGAGAGAGAGAAAACGCCTAAACTTGTAAACTTCTAAGTGTAACAAGTTTCCTTGGTTGATTGAGGAAAGAATCAATATATTACTTTGTACATTTTTGTCTGTCTACTTTTTACTTCTTTCCATCTGGACCATTTCTTAAACTTCAACCCATTAGATAAGAAGCCCAAGTGTTGGTCCGCTATTCCCATCTCTACAAATTAATTGTAGTGGGCTTACTCCCCAAGCCCGTTAATCCTTCTTGGGCTCTTGTGGTTGTTTTTTGCTTCACACATAAATAAACAATCAAACTTTGATGTATATCCCAAATTGAAATAGAGAACCAATCACAGCGCATTTAAAATAGTAAAATTAAATACAAATATTAGATTATTTTTCAAGATATTATATTTTGAAACTAGTTTTTAAGATTTTAAATTGTTTATATGTTTTTATTCTTTATAAAATATGCTATCTAATTGGGCATTTGTACTTTTGTTTTATATTTTAGGATGTTGATATTGTGTGTTTGTTTTAATTAAAATTGGCTAGTCTTCATTGTGTTTGTGCTATTTATTTTGATTAATAATGTTGTATAACTTTATAAGTATTGAACAAGAATCAATTTATTGAGCTGAGCACTTTCATGATATGTGTGGTGAATTTAAAGTAATGCATTTCACACCAAGTAATTTGCTATATGACTTACCAAGTGGCAAATATATATATATTTTTTTAAAAAAATCATGTGAAAAATACTGGTTGATCGTATCCAACCCATTTCTAACCCAGTTAAATGAACCATTTTTTTTTACCCGAACCCATTTTCAATCCTATTATGACTAACCCAACTCAAACTGACCCGCCTATTTGCCACTTCTAATCTAAGATTCTACACT
This sequence comes from Quercus suber, assembly GCF_002906115.3. Classification (NCBI taxonomy): domain Eukaryota; kingdom Viridiplantae; phylum Streptophyta; class Magnoliopsida; order Fagales; family Fagaceae; genus Quercus; species Quercus suber. The sequence continues at coordinate 486,159 of NW_027069932.1, read as the reverse complement.
CTATTTGTTTTGAAGAAAAATGTTTTTTCCCATTTTCAAGTGTTTTTTTGTAGGTAAAATATAGTCAAACTTGTAAAAAGTAGTAAAATGTTTTACCTTTGAAAATTTGGTAAAACATTTTCTAAAAACACATAGTAACTTCCCCTCCTCCATCTAGTTGCTAGGTCATCAATCTGGTGGCTAGAGACATCGCTCTGAGGACCGGTTTTGGTAGTTTGGTGTCTGGAGACTCCACTCCAATGATCGATGCTGGCGATTCCTGGGCAGGAGACGCCTCATAGGTGATTGGTTCTGGTGGTTCAATGGCCGGAGATTTGCACCGCAATCGATGTTAGAGGGTCCAGTATTTGAAAATATTGTATTGTCAGTCGATGTTGGCAGTTTGGTCATCAAAGATACCATTTTGACAATAATCGTTGGCAGTTTGATCGACGAAACCATCACTCTAACTATTGGTTCCAGCTGTCCGATCATAGGAGCCACCATTTCGATTGTCGATTCCAACAGTTTAGTCACTAGACCTCTAGTACTAGTGACTTCAATACTAAGCTATCAATTTTGTTGATTTGATTAGAAAAAATTACTTATTATATCAAACAACATTACACGTATTTTCACACTTTTTTACCCAAATGTATTTTCAAAAAAATTAAAAGCTATTATTTAAAGACACGTACCGAACTAACCCTTAAATTCAGTGAAAAAAATTGAGTCTTTAGAGGACAAAGCTAACGCATAAAAAAATCCACCAGAATTCGAATTCTTCAAAAGAAATCCAAAAGAAGCAATCAAAAAACTAATATTAGTCAAATCTAATGGTTGGGACGTGGGACACAGCATGGACTCTTCTTTTGTTGCAAGTGCTCCTTTTTTTTTTTTTTTTTCTTTTTTTTGATAAACTAGTTGCAAGTGCTCTTCTATGCTCCTCACCAGACCTCTCACATGGCACGGACTCGGCCAAAATGGGTAACTAGGCATAACTTTCCAACCATATAGTTAGTAGTCAATGTTTGCAAATTATATTTTTTACTAACATCTCGAGTCTAAGAGACTCGATTTTGGCCTATAAATCGATTCTCAAAGACTCGATTATTATGGTCTAATCACGTCTAATGTGGCATCTTTTTCCACGTGGTGACCACTTGAAAATCGAGTCTCTAAGACTTGATTTATAACCTAAAAAAATTTTAAGTCTCATGTGCGGCCTCACCTCACCAGATTAGATCAGATCAGAGAGAAAGAGAGAGAGAAAGAGTCAGATCAAATCAGAGAGAGAGAAAGACCAGATCAGAGAAAGAGAGAAAGAGCTTGCGCGGCCTGGGGCTCACCGTCATGCGGCCTGGGTCTGATTTTTTCTGGCTTCTTTTTTCTTCTTTGGCTTCTTTCCTTCTTCTTCGGCTTTTTTTTTTCTTCTGACTCTAATTTCTTTTTTGCTGGGGCTGTTGATCTGTTATATCTGGGCTTATAAATCAAGTCTTAGAGACTCAATTTCTATGTGGACGCCATGTGGAAAAAGTGCCAACTCGGACCCGATCGAACGTGAAAATCGACCCTCAAAAACTCGATTTATAGGCCCTAAATCGAGCTTCTTGGACTCGGAATTCTAGTAAAAAAATATAGTTTGAAAATATTGACTACTAACTATATAGTTGGAAGGTTATGCCTAGTTACCCATTTTGGTCTACGGACTCTCTTTTTTTGTTTGTTCTCTGCAAAGCCTTTTTTGGTTCTCATTTGTGAAGTGCGTAGAGTGAAGCAAAGTTAAAAGTGTCAGTAAAGTGTAGTGTGTGAAAGTGTATTTGGTGAGTGAGCGTATCTTATAAAAGATCAAGTGGTTGCCGTGTATCTAAGCTAGTGTGAGAGCATCCACATCAGTATGTGGATAATCTTCTATAATACAAAAACTTCCTCATTTTACACATTTTGGCCAAAAATCCTCCCATATCAGATCGTGTAAAACTATGTAAACTCTTATAAAAATTTCCATGAGCTACAGTAACCGTGGATATATACACGGTTACTGTAACTCGTGTATAGATTATTTTAATAATTTCTAATTTTGCTCCTTTTTTTTTTCTCTCTTCTCCATATGCACAACCAACCCCTCATCATCTGCTTCTTCCTCTGATACACACTCCCACAGACAAAATTAAAAATCCACCACAAAATCAACAACAAAATAACCCACGGACACCACAAAACCAAACACACCCACACATAGACATACCAATGGAGACGGAGAGAATGGATCGGCGCTTATGGCGGATCGGCGTGCTTGGATTGGCGTTCTTCTCATTGTGCTTGGATCGGAGTTCTTCTCGCCGTGCTTGGATCGGAGTTTCAGATCGGCGCCGTGCTTGGATTGGAGTTTCAGATGGAAATTTCAGATTGGCATTTGAATTTCAGATGGAAATTTCAACTTGGATCGAAGTTTCAAAGAGAGTGGATCGGCGCTTGTGGCCGATCGACGTTCTTCTCGCCGTGCTTGGATCGGAGTTTTAGATCGGTGCTGTGCTCCTTGCTTGGATCGAAATTTCAGAGAGGATTGAAAATGTTGAAATAGAAAAGTAAGAAAATGATAGAGAGGAGCTTTAGAGAAGACTCTAGAACAGAGTCTCGTGAGTGGAGAGAGAGTGCGTGAGGGAAGAGAGAGGGTTTGAGATAAAATAATAATAAGAAAAGTAAGAAGATGATTATTTAAATAAAAGAAATGATAGAATAGATGAACTGTTGTGAGTATTTTGTAAAAATAAATATGTAAAATAAAAAAAAGTAAATTTTTAATATAAAAATAAATGTATAAAATAAATAAACTGATGTGAATGTTCTGTACTGTAAAATGTACTGTCAACTTCATATTTTGAAATAAAAGTTTGTTCACGTGTTGTCTTCTTTTGCTCAATACTGAACTGTTTGTTTCCCATCTTCTTTACCGCTTTTCGAGGAGGAAAAACAAAGTTTAGAGAAGACACGTGCAAGTAGGGCCTGACTAGCACCTTGGCGCAAGACACTGCAACTCCATTAAATGGCAGAAAAAATCCATTAAATACCCACTTCCCACGTACTCTTACTTTGACCACTTCTTTGTCTTCTAGTTAATTTTGCTGGATATGTTTTCGGTTGTTTCTTCTCTCCTCCACCTTCTCTCTCTACTAATAACTCTGTTAACTTTTAGTTTCCTCTCTCCTTCAGCTTTTCTCTCCAAACTTTTGGATCTGCAACTACTTCCTCTCATTTTTGTTGAAATCTCGCACTGCCGAATTCCTTACCCCTCCCTCTCTTTCTCTCTGCAAACACACTTGTCACTGTATCAGTGATACCACTGTCATTTTTTTTACACGCTGGGTTGAGAGTGGTTTTGATGGTTGAACCACCGATTTCCGGGTTTTGATGCATATTTTTTAAATTTCTGATTTTCGAAGAGAACCGGGCAAGATTGAGATCCGGTTCCCGGTTTTAAAAACCATGGAACCACTAGCCACTAGGTACCCCATAGGTGATTCTGTAACCATGGCCTCTCACTTTCTCTATGGCATCCCATTTCCCTTCGCTTCTACTTCTACACACCCCAACCATGGTTGCACGCTTTGCAGTGACGGTCTAATCCCTGGAGGGCTTGTCTTCGACCATGTCATGGAGGTCTGGGACCCACCCGATAACATCAATCTCAGTATGATGTGTAGTGCGCGGGTCACCAGCCGGTCGCACTTTATAGAGTTTACTTCTCTTGGAATAAAAGGATTTGGAAAGACTACAATTTCTGGTAAGAAAATTGATACGATCATACAAATTTCTAACTTACTTTGGGATACAAATTTGCTAGAGTATTAATATAGTAGACAATCTTTCTATTTCTAATTGATTTAATGTCCTATCAGTAGAGATAGTCTATTTGATAGAGTTGCGCTATTCTTCATGAGGTTCAAGTTGACATCGCTTCGAACTTTTCTTTTTTTAAAATAGACATTGCATAGAACTTGGTTGGCCTTGCGAGGATAAGTAGAATTGCTAAATTGGGATTTTCCTAAAGACGTAGTAGTTTCTGTTTTTCAAACTTTTGGTTTTCTAAGGAAATAAGAGAGCTACTTGTATTATAAAAATTTGTTAATTATCTTGTTATGACGTTGTGGAAGATTTTAATAGACATTTTACCAAGAATGCTTGTGGGACGAGCTAAATTTTAACATGTATGTGAATGTCTTCTTCGATGAGGCATTTCAAGGGTGTACATGTTTGTAGAATCTAATTGTTCAAATTCTATTTGATTTTCTACAAGGAATTTTTGCTCATTTTAGTCATGAAGTTCTGAGAAATTATCAGAGTTGGTGATTATAAATACTTTGCTCATAATGTTTTTTTTTTTTTTTTAGTTAAAAAAAAAAAAAAAAAAAAAAAAGAGTAAAGTCAGCATTCTTTTGTGGACCATGTGTGCTCTCACCTAACCCCACTCCCAACCACTCATTTTCACCCACCTCTCTTCTGTCTTTTGGTCGGCTCTCGGATATTTTTAGAAAATAACTATAAAATCCAAATAATATCATTAGTTAGGAAACGTTTTAAACAGATTTGGTTAGTAACAATTCAAGTTTAGAGGAGACGATTTATGGGTTATAAAATCGAGTATACTATACTCGAGTTCCTATTTTGCCAGTAGCTGAGTAGGTAGCCACGTAGGCCAGAAATCGAGTTCTTTGTACTTAATTTGTAAGCCCAAAAACCGAGTTCATTGAACTCGGTTTGTAAGCCCAGAAACCGAGTTAATTGAACTTGGTTTACAAGCCCAGAAACCGAGTTCATTTTACTCGTTTTGTTTTAAAGAAAATCGACTCTAGTGTAGTCGTTTTCCTTTCGTCCACCTGTCACTCATCGCGCACTCAAAAAACACTTCAAAACACAAAAAAAAAAAAAAAAAGAGTTCAAAACTCTCATTCCCTTTTGCTCTCTCACTCGCAATCTCTCAGTCCCTCTCGCTCTCTCTCTCACTCTCATTTTCTCTCGCTCCGTCGCTGTCGCCGTCGCCCCTCTCGCTCCGTCGTCGTCTCTCAATCTCAGTCTCTCTCTTATTCCCTCTCGCTCCGTCGCTGTCGCTTCGTCTCCGCCTCGCTCAATCTTTCTCCCTCAGTGGTTGGCTTCGACTACCTCATAAAGTAAGGACTCTCTCTTTTTTTTTGGGTTTATTGGCATGCATTGATTGTACTTGATAGATTTTGGGTTTAGTGGTGGGTCTCTTATTCCATTAGAGGAAGAAGAAAGTGGAGGAGATCAGTTGTAAGGAATTAAAGGAAGAAGAGAGTGGATTCGGGTTTGGGTTTGGATTTTTGTGGTGAGCCCTCTCTAAGTACGGGGATGATGAGTGTTGATGATGAGTGGTCAATGCAAAACATAGAGTTTTGATTTTTGAAGACACTCAAACAATAGAATTAGACAATTAGCCAATTATAATTTGTACATTGGTTCAATTAGTCATTATTTTTTTTTCGAAGAGTATAAATGTTTGTTTATATGTTTCAGTTTTTTCTTTTTTTAAAGATTTTGGGATAAGCATGATCACCCTGTACTCTTTTTTTTTTTTTTTGGTTGAGAAAATGATAAACATGATTACCTCGTAGTCCTAGTTATATGGAAAAAAATAATAATAAACACACCAAGTACCACCTTATTATATTTCTCTTCTCACACACAAAACCATTCTCTCTATGTGAGAAAATAACTTTGAATAATGCCTTCATATTCGATCATGTTCCAACTCCAATTCGAAGTTAGTTCTCTCCTCTATCTAGGCCTACACTTTCTCAATCTTGTAACCTCCTCAACATATGTGAGGAAATGATTTGTTCAAATTTATGTGAGGAAATGATTTATTCAATTCAAGGAAAATGTAGGATTTTGATTATGTTCTTTACACTTATATACTAAATGTTTTTTACTTGTATTATTTATTCAAAAAGTTTCTCATTCTGTCAAATGTAATATGTGTAAGCTAAAGATTTTGCTTTTACATTTTAATTCTTCCATTGCCTTAAATGCCTACCTTCTTACTGAAAAACAAGGAGAATTCAGCTCTTTAGCTGGTATTGATCATGACTTGCTGAGTCACATTTTAATTGATCATGATCTTTGCCAATTTATGTTCAACATGTGCTTATATTTACTCTTGACTCCCTAAACTTCATATAGTATGGCTGCTGTTCCTGCTCAGAGTCGTGATGAGTTCGGACCTAGTCCCATTGAGAATTCAGTGCTAAGGTTTCTAACAACTCATCGATCGTGCTCTGTTTGGGAAGGCAAGGTAAAATTAAAACCGACCACATGCTAAATATTCTTTTCTTATCCTTTTACATTATGTTGATTTTTTTTTTTTCCAATTCTAAAATTCTAAGTTTGTCAATGGTATTACTAGGTTTGAATGCGTAGTCATGCACATTAGTTAGGTTAAGTTAGATTGGTTGACTGTTGCTATGAGAGAGATAATATATATAAAAGTGGGACATATTTGCTATGAGAGAGATGATATATATACTCGATACAGGATATAATTCTTTGTTACTTGGAGTTAGATGCATAAGTTGATGGCTCATATATAATAATTAACATCCTTCATCCCTAGTCTTTGTAAGTACTCTTTATACAGTGAGAAACTAAGAATATTGTTTATTCTCTGAATAAAGACAAGATATTAATTTTGTGGCTTGAAAGAAACCTATCTATGAGCTCCAAGTTATTTTTGTTTAGCTTTAGAAACATTCCCATGTAGGGTCTCTAACATATTATAGCCCCTAAAGCTTAACTTGATTTTTTATTTTAAAATAAAACATGTGAGTCGTATATTTTTATCTCAACTTTTAAAAAGTATAAAAAAAGAAAAGAAAAAGTGATGTTAGATATTTTACAAATTTTATTTTTAAGTCTTAAAAATTGTTGTGTCACCTATCACAATAACTAATTCAAATATTCATTTATTATATTGTAGTTGTGGACGTACCACCAAATTACATTTTTTTTTTTTAGTTTCTTAACTTTGTTTCCACAACAATGTGTAAGCTTTTTGTAGTAAAATTTGTAAAAATTTGAGATTTGGGAGATATAGTTGTTATTGCTTTATTGGTAGCTAGTTGAGTTTTATAAATGCTATTATGTAGCTGCACAAGCAATATTTATTAACTGCAGTTGAAGAGATTGACCTAAACTCAGGTCTAGTGTTAGGGGGAGTGCAACGCCACTTTCAAAATTACATAGGTCTCCCACGAGTAACAACAAGAGCGTAGCCATGAATTTTTATTGAAGAAGACCGATTTGTAACATTGATATAATAAACATAATTTATAAGTCTATTAAATACAAAATTATCTACTTCAATATATCATCATATTCTTAAACATTAATGAACATACAAAAGCTATTTAATTCACTATAGACAGATAGAAAAATATCCAAAAAGAACGTTTTACAGCAAAATTATGCATAAAGATGATTTTTCATGTAATAAAAAAAAATTCATTTTCTATATAAACTATCATATTATTTGCCAAAAAGTTCATCATTTATTCTATTATAAAGTCTTATTTTTACTAGTTTCAAAGTTAAAAAAACTTGTTTTATGGTTGCCATAAAAATTGAAAGAATCAACACATAACAAATTAATCTATCAATCACATTCTAAATTTTAGACTTCCCGAAATTTCTAATCTCCTACATAGCTCAGATATTGTCCCCCTATTTATGAAAATCTGGATGTAAACTTTGTCCATCTCGAAAATGAGCTTTTCATGGCTCTCTTTGCTGGACTTGGTCAATGATGACCATGGCATCATCTGCTCAAAGATGACTTCGTATATACCAATCCCAACAGCAAACATAATCGCACATTGACAAGCCAAAGCTTCCACTTCCTCCACTGTTTGTGGTAGTAGGATTTCTTGTGATAAGGCCCCAATAACTCTTCCTTCCGAGTCTCTAATAATCACTCTGATCCTTGCTACTTATTTATCTTTGAATATAGCACCATCAAAACTTGCCTTGTAAAAACTGATTGCAACCTTGTTTATCCTCTCCAGTTACTTGGAATTACAAGAAATTACATCAATTTTCCAAGAAAAAAAAAATACATCACTTTTCATTATATCTTAATAGGCTCCAAGAAATTACAACATTTTCGCCACTCTGTCCTGATTTAAAATACCAATAAAACTTAACATTACGCCCCTTAACCCCAAAATGCATTTATCTTTTTAGAACCATGAATTTATATCCAACAAAGCTAAGAAAATTTATCCAACCTATTAACATCTTAGGTTTGATTTTTGTTAGGAGACTAAAGAACTATTATCTTATACCCCACAATCAAACAACTCATTAGAGAGTAGAACCCAAATTTCAACTTTGGGTGCCAATGAATGAAGTATGAACTTTTTTTTTTTTTTTTTTTTTTTTTTATATTAAGAAAAAAAATACTAAGATTCAAGATTACACAAATTTATGAAAAAATGAAACTCCTATCTATTCATTGTTGAAAAAAATTTTGACAGCCTTTCAAGAATCATCTAAAATTGTTTAAATACTAATTTCATAACAAATTCCTTTTTATTGTATAAAATCTTCTTTGCTATTGGAAAGCCTAATTTTCCCTATTGAACCTGGTTATATAAAGTTCATTTCCTCTCATGGATCCCAAAATAAGCCTCTCTCAATTTTGGACCTGGGCTCTAAATTTGAGAGGTTTTCAGTTGGGTTAGATTAGACGTGGCTTGCTAGGTTTATAAGTAAATGGACTTTTTAGATTCTAAAGATTTAGAATTTTATGTATTTAGAACTCTAATTTGTATTGTTGGCAAATCATGATCAAAACAGGTTATTTAGTCTTGTTTAGGCTTGCTCAAAGTTGGGTCTTTCATGTAAAGTTGAAATCGAGAGGCTGCAGATGCATTTGTGCATTTCGGCCTGGCTCGATCGATCGAAGGAAAGGCTCGATCGATCGAATCTCGGGCAGAATGTCTTTCTACAGAATTTTCCATCTCAGCCCTAACTCATTAAACGTTTTGAGTTTTCTGTTTTTACCCTAGGTATATAAAGAAAAGCCCTAGCCACGTTTTTAGAGTCGCTCAAGTTGTATTGTTACTTATACTTTGCTGTTTTGTGTAAATCTCTTGTGAGATCTAGAGGAGTTTTCCTTTACACAAAGTTTAGGGTTTTCAAGGTAGAGATTACTTCAACATCTTGATGATCAACTCGGTTGCTACCATTGAAGCTTAAATAATATCAAGCATGGGTGCTTGTAGTTGATTGGAGAATTCAAGAAAGAAGGAGTCCGTAAATTCAAAGTTTGCACGTGGTCGTGTCAGTAAGTTCTACTGGTAGGTAGCATTAGGAAGTCGAGTGGGGAGCTTGTAAGTTCTTTTGTATGAACTTCGATTCTTTCAAGACAGTGGATTCAGGTTTACCTTGAAGATAGCTAGGTCAAATCCTCCCCAGGTTTTTACCGTGTGGTTTCCTGGGTGATCATATCATTGTGCCTTTTATATTTCTACTGCTTTATACTTTTGATACGATTGTATATTTGTGATAACCTAGAATTGCTTAAATTGACTAAGTTAATCACTTGGCTAATTAACTAGGTTAATCAGGTTGTTTTAAGGGGTCTAAAACCGTTCAAACTTGAAGTTTCAAATTGGGCTAGAATTAGATGTGGGTTGAGATTTTTTTTATTTCAAAAAAGGCTTTGGTATGAGCTTCAAATGTGGGGCTAGTCTTATTGTTTTTAGGTTTAAAGGTGGTACTGGATTTCAAGGTTGGGCCCAAGAGAAGGTGTTGTGACTTGTGAGGCTAAGTTTTGATTTGAATTGATGACTCTACACGCAATAAACGTTTCGAGATGAGGATGCCAACAAAGTGCAAGAAAGAGAGGGGCTGATTTTTTTTTTTTTTTTTTTTTTTTTTTTTTTTTTTTTTTTTTTTTGTTTTTTTTTTTTTTTTTTTTTTTTTATTTA